>NW_027506955.1:27500-142500 GCF_052324685.1 Brachyhypopomus gauderio
CTGGTTCAGTGCCACCCAGCCTGTCACGTAACTCTACAATATTAATTACAACAGAGCAGCTCCTGAATTATTCAGCCTTCCTATTTAACGCCTGTGAATAATTTATGGACGGCCAGGTGATGTGTATATAATGTGATCGATAAGTACTGAGTTTGGCTAATGAAAGAACAAAAGCCCCTTTTTTTAGGACGGGAGTGCACACACGTCTGTGTTTGTGCGGCGTGGTGGGTTTGTGCTCTGCAGCGCCCTCTACTGTCAGGGTCGTGCACGCCGGGTTGGTGGCGTGTGGCCGGCATGCGCGCGTGCATTTTCAGCACAGCTTTCCTGAAAATAAGCACGGCGGTCTCTCACTCTCAAAGTGTGACAAAACACTTCCTCTCCACGACAGACCGCGTCCCGACACCTGCGTGCGACCCGTGTTAGCGCAAGGTCGGGTAGAGGTGTGGAGGAATTAGGCGAGCACATATCACCGCGGCTGCAGGTGAACCGGCATTAACCGGCGTAATTCCGTGCGCTCTATACGCCGGTGCATATCTTACGGCTGCACGCGGGAGCGCTCGCGCACTCGGGCAGGCGTAGCCATTGACAGGTGCTTAAATGGCTCGCGGCGCAGAAGAATCGGGAGAGGGGGGGTGTTGTTCAGCCTTCAACGCTATCTATCGGCTTAGTTATGAGCGTGTCATAGAAAATATTGCGATGTCAAAATAGAAGAAATGCACACGAGACGCTCCGAGGACAGGCTGCGAAATAGTCTGGTCTTCAAAGTCGACGTAGTGTTTGGGGGACAAGCAGACTGCAGATCCGATGTGTTAGGCAAACTGTGTGGCGCTGGTGGGGGGGTTATGTCTGCCGACGCAAGTGTTGGACGTGTGCACCAAACAGCGCCTGAAGTTGGGTCACAGAGGGACTGTTTGTGGTGGTGTAAGTAACATTACACGTTAGAAAAGTGTTTTTGTTTCCATTACTTTACATTTAAATTCAAATGTAATGGCTCCTTACTTGAATCTCTGCGTGGTTACAATTAGGCTGTGCTGAGCAGCCCTAATGCACCACTTACAAGCAATTCGTGATCATTTCGCTTCGTTTGTGCGCCTTGAAAGAGAAACGGATTTTCAGCAGCAGGTCTGTGTTTACATCTCACTCAGAAACCACGGCAACAGCCGCCGACGTGAAGACGCCATCCAGGTCTCATACCTGCACATGACATAGTTATACATTACAGTCGGAGTTAACCAAGCTAATGTAATATAACCCGTAATTACCTATGGTGAAAATACGAACAGATACATAGATTACATCAAACATTTGCCCCACCTTCTCAGTGCTTTATTCGTCAGATTTGTGTGTGTGTGTGTGTGTGTGTGTGTGTGTGTGTGTGTGTGGGTGTGGGTGCATGTGTGTGAGTGTGTGTGTGTGTGTGTGTGTGTGTGTGTGTGTGTGTGTGTGTGTGTGTGTGAGACTGAGTGTGAGTGTGTGCGTGTGTGTGTGGGTGCATGTGTGTGAGTGTGTGTGTGTGTGTGCATACTGTCTACTTAGTCTAAAAAAGAAACGCTCTCCAACTCCTTCGAGATTAATCAGTCTCCATGCGTTGCAGCCCTGGGAAAATTGATGGACACAAAAGGCAAAAGACTTAATTCATAAGTAAATGGCGTCATAAATAAAGGTGTTTGTGTGTGCGGCAGGGTTAGGGCCTCGCGCTACATCCGCACGTGAGATTTACAGCGGCGCCACACACAGCCGACACCAAGGCAGGACAATAAATATGTAAATAATAAATTTAAAAAAGGCGGTAAATGTGCATCACCGTGGAAACAGTAAGACACAGGCCATATAAACGGAAACTCCCAGCAAGCCATAGCAAGCCCACGTTCGTATAGAGCGCACACGTGCAGGCGCACACAGACACGTGCACGCACGTGAATGTAAAAAGCACACACACAGCACAAGGAACTCATCACACAAAGAAACAGGTGTGTTTAGGTCTAGACCACCCACAGCTCACAGCACTCACCAGCATTTACAACATTTCACTGCAAACCTCAGAGATTCTCATCTGACAGGTTGAGCTTTATTCCACCTAACCCAACATGGTCCCATAGCAATGTACTTACATTTGATGGAAAAAGAGCAGGTGAGAAAGAGAGGGGTGAGAGAGAGAGGGAGAGAGAGAGAGAGAGAGAGAGAGAGAGGGAGAGAGAGAGAGAGAGAGAGAGAGAGAGAGGTATGTCATATTCATTTCAGTTTCTACACTGATTCTCAGAGAATTTCTGGTTGGTTACACACTTGCACTCTTATTTCTTCCCTTTCTAATGGGCTTGTTATCATATTAGCTGTGAGAACACCGTACACCCATGAACTCGACATTCACACACACACACACACACACACACACACACACACACACACACACACACACACACACACACACACACACACACACACACACACACATATTAACATTATCACTTCTGGGAGGTGTTTGCCACCATATCTACACATAAACAGATATACTGTATCTACACACAAATATAATACACACATACAAACACTACACGAATAGACACACACACACACACAGACAAATTTTCAGACACACACACACATATACACACACACTGCATTTGAAGGCTAAGGCATCCAGCTTTGAATGACTGACTCTCAATTTCTGTCTGTCTGAGTCTAATCTGTGTTTCCCTCTGCCGGAAAGACACAGAGGGTCTTACACACACACACACACACACACACACACACACAAACACACACACTCCATGGGACAAACACACGGCTGATTAGTTAATCCTTCGGTGCATTCTCAGATTATGTAGGCCCTGGGGAATGTGATACTTGAAACGCCAGAGTCACAGAGAGCTTGGTGCCTTCATCAGACCAGGTTACGGCCCCCATACCAGACCCAGTGACAGGCCCCCACACCAGACCTGCTTACACTGCCCACACCAGACCTGCTTACGTTCTGCACACCAGGCCTGGTTATGGGCCCCACACCAGACCCGGTTATGGGCCCCACACCAGACCCAGTTATGGGCCCCACACCAGACCCAGTAATGGGCCCCACACTAGACCCAGTTATGGGCCCCACACCAGACCCGGTTGGCTCACATGCACTAACACTTCACACAGAGCCCGATATTGCCCATTAGTCACATGCTATTACGGATGAGTCAGCGAGGTTGACTGTGGGCGGGGGGAGGGGGGGGGGGTATGGCCATCTGTGGCGAGGTGTACAGACTGAAGAGTGGGATTCTGATGTGTGTGTGTGTGTGTGTGTGTGTGTGTGTGTGTGTGTGTGTGTGTGTGTGTGTGTGTAAAAGAGGAAGATTGTCCAGCACTTCACATGTCACGGACAGCCTTAGAACAGCTTCATTATCCAAGAAAACTGCTCCTGCATGTGTGCATCTCTATGTGTGTGTGTGTGTGTGTGTGTGTGTGTGTGTGTGTGCGTCTGAGTGTGTGTGTGTGCGTCTCTGTGTGTGTGTGTGTGTGTGTGTGTGTGTGTGTGTGTGTGTGTGTGTGCGTCTGTGTGTGTGTGTGTGTGTGTGTGTGCGTCTGTGTGTGTACGCGCGTCTGTGTGTGTGTGTGTGTGCGTCTGTGTGCGTCTGTGTCTTTGTGTGTGTGTGTGTGCGTCTGTGTGTGGGTATGTGTGTGTGTGTGCGTCTGTGTGTGTACGCGCGTCTGTGTCTTTGTGTGTGTCTGTTTGTGTGTGTGTGTGTGTGTGTGTGCGTCTGTGTGTGTGTATTTTTAAGCGTATCCTCAGTTTACACAGTTTAGAACAAATCTCACAATCAGATTATGCAGTCAGAACATTCTGTAGCATGCAGAAGCAGACAGGATATCAGATTCTACTAGCATCGCATCTCAAAGGTGTAAAGAAAACATATTCAAACGTATGAGTCTTCAGGCCAGGAAAGAGCCCTGAGTGTATCGGGGAGGAGCGGCAATCAGCATGGCAGTGGTGAAGTGAGCACGGCACACCACGTCACATCACACAACGTCACGACACACAATGTCACACAACGTCACACAACGTCATGTCACACCACGTCACGTCACACAACGTCACGTCACACAACGTCACACCACGTCACACCACGTCACATCACACAACGTCACGACACACAATGTCACACAACGTCACACAACGTCATGTCACACCACGTCACGTCACACCACGTCACGTCACACAACGTCACGTCACACAACGTCACGTCACACCACGTCACATCACACAACGTCACGACACACAATGTCACACAACGTCACACAACGTCATGTCACACCACGTCACATCACACAACGTCACGACACACAATGTCACACAACGTCACGTCACACCACGTCACGTCACACAACGTCACGTCACACAACGTCACGTCACACAACGTCACGTCACACCACGTCACGTCACACAACGTCACGTCACACCACGCCACGCTACACCACATCATGCTACACCACACCACATCATGCTAAACCACATCACGCTACACCACGCCATGTCACGCCACGTCATGCCACGATGGTGCTGTCGCCTGGGCTCAGTGCGGGTCAGCTGATGTAACCCCCCCAGACACCAGGCCTCCTCAGAGATGGAGGACACTGTGGGGCTCCTCCATCCCGCACTCGCCCCGGCGGACGGAAAGGGGAACGGCATTCTGGGAATCTTGGAAAGCGGGCCAAGTCCTGGAGCAGGATGTGAGACTCATTAAAGAGTGAGAGAAGGAAGGAAGAGAGAGAGAGAGAGAGAGAGAGAGAGAGAGAGAGAAGGAGAGGGGAAGAGAGGGAGAGGGAGAATGAGAAGGAGAGAGAGTAAGTGCCAGGGAGAAGGTGTGAGAGAGTAGGAGAGAGAGAGAGAGAGAGAGAGAGAGAGAGAGAGAGAGAGAGCAGGAGAGAGACTGAGCATCTCCTGATCAGAGGCAAAGTGGCCTATTAAAACTCAAAGCCCTAGGGATGGAGGCGGAGCCGTGCTCCTTTGGGGCTCAGGGGGACAGCGAGCTTCACCATGCCTGACCCCAAGGCCCTGATCCTGGGAGGAGACACGAATGAGGCTGGCTGACTCCCAGGATATTTACTCATTCTCTCTGACAAAGCAACAGGTAATATCCCTCTGTTCATCTGTCCCTACGCACTGAGGACAGGCCAAACACAACCGGCTTCTGACTGGGGACTTTCATCGGTTATCACCACCAATTTACTTACAAGGCTAAAGGAGTCCAGAGTCGTAAGCAGATTCTGTAAAGAACAAGCCAAGATCATCTCCCTTCCCTGCAGTCTGCACTGGCTCGGCTCAAATCTTAGCTTTCTCACTGCTGTCTCTATGACTTAATTAGCAGTGTGTGTGTGTGTGTATGTTCCCAGATGGTAGGGAGCGTGTATTGCAGAGAAGGAGGGTGTGAGTGATGGAGAGCACTAGCTATTCCTCACTGGGAAAATGACCCACAGTATACGTGTATTTAAAGAGTCAGACTGCTGTGATGTGGAGAGTGTTTGCATGTATTTGCATGTTTGCGTGAATGTGTGTGTGTGTGTGTGTTTGTACACTATCCACTTCCAAATCTGTTGCTTGACACAGGTAATGTTTATATATATTTTTTATTCTGCTCATGCAGAATTCTGCTACAATATGTAATATCTCTAAAACCCTAAACAGGTGCTCAATCGTGCCCTCACACACACACACACACACACACACACACACACACACACACACACAGATGTACGCACTCAGACATGTGCACATGCAAACATAAACAAGTTCCCACTTACACACACACACACACGCACACACACACACACACACACACACACACATAGATGTACGCACTCAGACATGTGCACATGCAAACATAAACATGTTCCCACTTACACACACACACACACGCACACACACACACACACACACACGCACACACACACACACACACACACACACACACGCACGCATCCACAAGTATGTGCCATTAATCTGTTCTCATTCATCAAGCTCAGATCAAAGCACACAGTGCCTAATCAATGAGTAGAGCCCACTGATGAATGTGCAGCCATTACTCCACTACAGGGGACACGTTTGTGGACCAGGAGTCTAATGGGAAAGACAGCACAGAGGAAAGACGATGAGGAGAAAGAGAGACCTACAAACACACACACACACACACACACACAAAATAAAACAAATGGAGTGGTTACAAACAAGGGACAGGACCTGCACACTCTGGAATTTTCCACAGTATGCAGCTTTAATGTGCACCTGATAAATTACAGCGACACAACCTCATGAAGGGTTCACAGCTCACAGGAAACTAAATGGGCCTTGACTCCTCCCCCTGACAGAGCCAGCTGTTACAGAGCCTACAGTCACACCTAAGGCTACTGTTACACCTAAGGCTACAACCACACCTAAGGCTACCGTTACACCTAAAGCTACAATCACACCTAAGGCTACAGTTACACCTAAAGCTACAATCACACCTAAGGCTACTGTTACACTTAAGGCTACTGTTACACCTAAGGCTACAGTCACACCTAAGGCTTCTGTTACACTTAAGGCTACTGTTACACCTAAGGCTACTGTTACACCTAAGGCTACTGTTACATCTAAGTCTACAGTCACACTTAAGGCTACAGTCACACCTAAGGTTACTAATACGGACCCTACTGACTGTTATATACAGTCTACTGTTACATCTCCTTTAACTGTATTTTATGCCTTGGTTACATGTTTCTACCAAAGACGATTACGTACAAGCACTTAAGAGATGGTCTGGATGGTCGGGCCAACAGTGCAGATGAACGTGCCATTACCACCAGCGAACGGGTTGATGTCGACTCTTTCCTTGCCACTGTCGCCCTTGGTTTGCTCATAAGGGATCTGGACCCATGTAATTGTAAAGCTGCTTTGTGACAACATGTGTTGTAAAAAGTACGATATAAATAGACTTTGACTTTCAGTCTATTGATACAGGTCCTACTGTTACACACAATGTACTGATACAGACCCTACTGTTACACACAGTATACTATTACAGACCATACTGTTACACACAGTCTACTGATACAGACCCTACTGTTACACACAGTCTACTGTTACAGACCATACTGTTACACACAGTCTACTGATACAAACCCTACTGTTACACAAAGTCTACTGATACAGACCCTACTGTTACGCACAGTCTACTATTACAGACCATACTGTTACACACAGTCTACTGATTCAGGGTATTCTAATGCTCCTGGGATGCTCCTCCCACATGTTCTTCAGGGTGTTCTAATGCTCCTGGGATGCTCCTCCCACATGTGCTTCAGGGTGTTCTAATGCTCCTGGGATGCTCCTCCCACATGTGCTTCAGGGTGTTCTAATGCTCCTGGGATGCTCCTCCCACATGTGCTTCAGGGTGTTCTAATGCTCCTGGGATGCTCCTCCCACATGTGCTTCAGGGTGTTCTAATGCTCCTGCAATGCTCCTCCCATGTGTGCGTTGAGCTCTACATTCTCAGTTGGATTCTGAACTGCTTGCCTTCCAGATTCATTTACTGAGTCTCAATATGAATATTGACCCGCAAAGTAAATTTCAGGATGGGAGTAAATATTAAAGCCCAGCACACAAACTGCACTGCTACATCGAACAGTTAATGAAACCAGAATCCAACCCATTAAAGCACTCAAAGCGACCTTCTCTCTGCAGATGTTAATGCTAGTGTGCATGAGTGGAAGAGTAGGAACATGTTTCTGATCAGCTGTGGGCTGAAATGCATCTCTAAAAGGCCCCATCTCGCCACTGGCTTCTTCCACTGGGCCACACGGGTCATGCTAATGCTAACGGGAAGTACTGTGTTGAAAATACGCGCGTGCCTCGCGGTCCCAGCAGACGTGACTCAGGGGTACTCTTGGGAGATCAGTGGCAGCTCGCGGATGTGGACGAGGGGACGGAGAGTAAACGAGGGTTATTCTGAGTCAGCCGAGACAGCATGAGCATGAGATGACAACAGAGGCTCTTGAGACAAACAGTGGGAAACTGTCAGAATTACACAAAACACCCGTGCGAATTCCGAACGAGTCTCCCGGTGCGAAGCAACTGCTGTGAAGTCACCCAGAGCAGCGATGTGAAGGTTAGCTAAACCAGTGTGAGATCTACAACAAGACATCTGTCACATTTCTGAGCACAAAGATCATCGCAGTGATCAGAAGCTACCCTGAAGACCACGGTCTGTGACTATCTACGGGAAAACAGCTCAGCTAGAAGCAAAAATACATTAAATCCCTGTAGAGGATGAGAGTGAGAGGGGGTGGGGCTTCTCAAGCAGGACACACATCTTTGGAGAGATGTCCCCACCCACTTGTCCAACAAGCTGGCCTGAGAAAGTTTTATCGCTCACGAGAAGTCAAAGAGAACACGTTCCAAGAATCAAAGTTCCATAAAACAAGCGTCGACGGCACCTTCAGCAGCGGGTGGAGGTGACAGCTACACACTGTGCTCAAGTCCGCCTCCGTCCGTGCCTGTCTCAGAAACGAGGCAATGAGGAGGTTTCAGGTGACCCTGACTGTAGCAGCATAAGGTCTCCATCAGCCCGAGGTCCTCTGTGACATTACAAGTCTAATGGGAACCTCATCGTTCGCTTCTCCGATTGTAGCAGTGAGACACACCACATGGGGTCACGCATGATTCTCACGTTTCCATAGAGAAAAAAAGAGTTTCTTAGGACTTTCTGGTAAAGACAGAAGATTGAACTGATTCCATTTTAAAAACGCAACGGATCAGACCCCCTTGACATTACGATTATCTTAATATGCTCGTGGTAGTTTATTGAGACTGGGGAATAGAATAGAATAATATATAATAGAATAGAATAGAATAGTTTCTTCCCATTACTGCTCTGCTCACGTCAGCCAGCCTATTTCTGGGTTACTGGTAGGGGCCGGCATATTCCTGACCCCTCCAAACCTCCATCCGTGGGACAGAGTCAGCTCTCACGCATTGAGCGTGAGACACACGCATTTGACCGTTTTCACACGCTCTCACGCCACACTTTCGATATCTCACGCCGAAAAAAAATATCCAGTTTATTTACCTCAGATCCACATATATGATTCAATACGTTACTAGTTCGCTAGCTCTGGCGCCATCCACCGGCGATATAACACTGAATCTGTGTCCATTTTACGTTCGCCACCAAACCCCCCCCCCCCCCGCTCAACAACATTCGTTCGCCACCCCCTGGTGGAACCTGACAAACACAGGCGGCGGGTGGAAGGTGCTTCAGAGGTGGGCTTGATGGACGAGCCGCAGAGGGGTGTTCGGCCTGGAGCTAATATGCGCCCCACCACAGGGCTTCGAACTGCATTTCTTTGGTTTTTGGGGCATTTTTGTTAGGATGTCTGTATTCTTGTATTTATGTCGCAGATCGTACACCCCCTTTCCCTATGGAATTAGCTTCCTCCAAAACTTGCAGGATGAAATCGGTTCACGCACTCTCAAACGTGTGAAAGAGAAATGCAATTGGTTATACACAGTTCATTGCATTGTGAGAAACATAATCATAGTTTGCTTTGCAAACTTTGCACCTATGATTGCCTTCTCTTGTTTTACTGTTGCTTTACAGTTATTTAAGTGTCTGGATCACTAGGTAGTCATGATAGACGGCATTCTACATAGCTAATATAGAAGTGGGTTAATAGCGAAAACAGCACTAATAATTGATATGATTGTCAAATAGCAGAAAATCGCATCATTATTTTGCTGTTTCTTTTCTGGGTAGGGACCTCAGCTCTAAGTGTTCCCCCTGCTGAATTTTGAATGATGCCTGTGAATCTGAGTGTCTGGTTTTGTCTTCGTTGAAAAGGTGGCAACCCTAGGACCTTCCATTACTGGGATTACCACTGTCCTAGCAGCTCTGCCCACACGTGGCCACGCTGGTTTGTGACTGTTGTGTTTGAAAAGCGCTGATCAATATCTCATTTGCACTGAACACATGTCTAGGAGACCAAGGTCCATTCTGATCCTTTCACGTTTGGTAAAGATCGCACTAGATCACACCATGGCTCCCTATGATTGAACAGACCAGCAACTTAGAATGAACTTTATACCACACATACAAATACTCACTTAAACAAACTCTCAATTCTAATCTGTGACCAAAACCAACGAGTAGGGAGTCAGTTCGGTTCTTCACGTCATAACTTATGGGGGTGGGTGTAAATATATAAACATTTCACTTTTCAGTTCCTCCCCGGGCTGGTCCCCACCACAAGACCCAGTTCTCAACAGTGACAGAGCAACATTAATAATTTAGACAGCTTTGGAATAGGTTGTGTTTATATTGCACAGAAAAACACAGAGAATGAGGGAGCAGGAAGGGGAGGAGAGGGAGACAGAGATAGAGACACAGAGAGAGAAAGAGAGAGAGAGAGAAATGAAACACAGAGCATCACAGATGGAGTATGGTGGAAGTTAAGCAGGGACGCGGGGTCTGCGGAGGAGGAAGAGGTGCGGCTGCCAGGGGCAGAGGGAAGGTCTCCTAGTCCACGGAGGTTACGCTGAGGTGGACCAGCGTAGCATGATCTCCTAGCATGATCCTTCACGGGTTTACAGTGAACACAGGCAGAAAAACCACCAGACACACACGGTCATGTCTCGTCCAGGCAGGACAGGCAGGACAGCGGTGGGTAATCTTCCCGCACAGGAGAGAGACTGGCTGGGCTGACAGAAACATGAGGGTGAGTTCATAAACAACTAGGTTATGTAGGTGGCCCAATTTCATGGAATACAGCAGTCGATGCCCACTTCCCCATCTCTCCACCCACTGCCTCATGTCTCCACCCACTACCCCATCTCTCCACCCACTACCCCATCTCTCCACCAACTACTCCATCTCCACCCACTTCCCCATCTCTCCTCCCACTGCCCCATCTCTCCACCCACTACTTCATCTCTCCACCCACTACCCCATCTCTCCACCAACTACTCCATCTCCACCCACTTCCCCATCTCTCCACCCACTGCCTCATGTCTCCACCCACTACCCCATCTCTCCACCCACTACCCCATCTCTCCACCCACTTTTCACCAGGCCACCACCAGATGAAACATGCCATATTTGTCAATGGTGACTTTGACCTCAATCGAAATTTGTCCTCCGCATTTACCCATCTGTGCAATTAGAACACACAAACACACACTAGTGATTACTAGGGGGCTGTGGTGCACACATGCCCAGAACGGTGGGCAGTCCTAGCCCGGTGCCCGGGGAGCAGTTGGGGTTAGGTGCCTTGCTCAAGGGCACCTCAGTCATGGCCTCAGGCCTGGGAATCAAACCCACAAACCATGGCTACACCAGCGTGTTGTATTACTAAGCAATGGACTCCTCTACCGTCATATAGTATAGTTGGACTCCTATACTGTTATGTAGTATAGTTGGACACCTATATCTTTATATAGTATAGATGAACTCCTATACCATCATATAGTATAGTTGGACACCTATACTGTTACGTAGTATAGTTGGACTCCTATACCGTTATGTAGTATAGTTTGACACCCATACCTTTATGTAGTATAGTTGGACTCCTATACCGTTATGTAGAACAGTTGAACACATATACCGTTATGTAGTATAGTTTGACACCCATACCTTTATGTAGTATAGTTGGACTCCTATACCGTTATGTAGAACAGTTGAACACCTATACCATTATGTAGTAGGACTCCTATACCGTTATGTAGTATAGTTGGACACCTATACCTTTATGTAGTATAGTTGGACTCCTATACTGTTATGTAGTATAGTTGGACACCTATACCTTTATGTAGTATAATTGGACACCTATACCATTATGTAGTATAGTTGGACTCCTATATCTTTATGTAGTATAATTGGACTCCTATACCATTATGTAGTATAGTGGGACTCCTATATCTTTATGTAGTATAGTTGGACTCCTACTGTATATCGTTATGTAGTATAGTTGGACTCCTATATTGTTATGTAGTTTAGTGGGACTCCTATATCGTTAGGTAGTATAATTGGACTCCTCTACTGTTATGTAGTATAGTTGGACTCCTACTGTATATCGTTATGTAGTATAGTTGGACTCCTACTGTATATCGTTATGTAGTATAGTTGGACTCCTACTGTATATCGTTATGTAGTATAGTTGGACTCCTACTGTATATTGTTATGTAGTATAGTTGGGCTCCTATACCGTTATGTAGTATAGTCGGACTCCTGTGTGGTTACATAACACAGAGGCCAATACAGACTGCATTATTACTGGACTACATCTACCTGCACTTGCAAACAGTCAAAGAAAAATGCTCAAATTGAAAAGTAACACCTCTCAGCCGGTCTCTCACTCTCAGTCTGTCTCATCAGTAATGTGTCCTCACTCACAAGTTGGGACTTGTCAAACACCGATCATCTCTCACGCTACAAACCTAACTAAGCTAGATTTAGCATCAGGCCAAACAGATCAACGTCACTCCGTTTTATTCTTTTTGAAAAACAAAATTGTTTCATTTCACGCGGTGCCAGACTCGATCCGCTGATGTGTGGTCTGGACCTGTGTGGACCCACCCTGCGCAGTACCAGGCACCTGCAGTCAAAGTTCTGCTGTGCTGCAGATATATCAGTTGGTTCAGGATTTACTGTATTTCTAACTTTATGCTTCAATCCCCTGGAATAGAAGGACTGAATTTCTGAGGGGAAAAAAAGCTTGCAGGTTTGTGCTGTTTCTACACTGCTTACCAACACCTACACACCTGCAGAAACTACGTCAGTGTTTCTAGAACTCTTAGGCATATGCATTTTTAATACTGGGTTATAGGTTTCAGTTCTTCTGTGAAGCCTGTGTATGTATGTGTGTGTGTGTATGTGTGTGTGTGTGTGTGTGTGTGTGTGTGTGTGTGTGTGTGTGTGTGTGTGTGTGTGTGTGGGTGGGTGTGTGTGTCAGTGAACCTGTTTCGCCATGTTAATGCTCACCCCCTCTGGTGGATTCACACCTGGGTTTCGCACTCCTAACGATCCCAGCAAGCGGAGTGAGAGAGTTGGGGGAGTGTTGTGTGGAAGACGTCTACACCGCGCACCCGTAGCACTGCGGCTGCAGGCTGCATCACAGCGCGGGCTTGCAGGAGAGGGAGGAGGTGACCACGGCGGTCAAACGTGTAAAAACAGATCAAATCTACTTTCACACTGGGAACTCCCCCTCTAAACTGATTCAGACCAAGGGACACATTCTACCAGGTTTTAAGCTCAGATCTAAATTATCTTGACAATTTTACTACCCATAGCATCCAAGGTTTTGGACAGAGTCAACAAAGTTCTAAAAGGCACCATGTGAGGTATATCAACTACAAGGCCACAGGTCCTCTATCTTCACAACTGGAGCAGATGACACGGACTACAGAGGTTCCAGGCATGGACAGGGACATCGGAAGCTCTCCGATTACCGGAGGAACGCACTGTGTAATGCCAGCACACATGGAGACTGAGATAAAGCATGGTTTCTTATCTTCTGCAGGTATGAGCAGGCATGACAGAGAGAGAGGACAGACGAATGGTGTCTCGGAAGCTGGGTCTGCGTGAAGGTGCTCGTGTGGACAGCGGAACCACGTCCTTCTGACTACAGACACTGTTGCATGTACGGTTGAGGAACGTGGATTCACACCGGTGACACTATATCAACTCCTGACCATGTTATGACCAATCACAGCATACCATAGGTGGGCGGGCGAAGTGCTGTTATGGCCAATCACAGCACACCGTAGGTGAGCAGGCGAAGTGCTTTTATGACCAATCACAGCGTACCATAGGTGGGCGGGCGAAGTGCTGTTATGGCCAATCACAGCACACCGTAGGTGAGCAGGCGAAGTGCTTTTATGACCAGTCACAGCACACCATAGGTGTGCGGGCAAAGTGCTGGTACAGCCAATCACAGCACACTGTAGGTGGGCGGGCGAAGTGCTGGTACAGCCAATCACAGCACACTGTAGGTGGGTGGGCGAAGTGCTGGTCTGGCTAGTCACAGAACACCGTAGGTGGGCGGGTGAAGTGCTGGTATGGCCAATCATAGCACACCATAGGTGGACGGGTGAAGTGCTGGTATGGGCAATCACAGCACACCATAGGTGGACGGGTGAAGTGCTGGTGTGTCCAATGACAGCACACTGTAGGTGGGTGGGTTAAGTGCTAGTGTGGCCAGTCACACACACATAAGTGGGCTACTATGGTATCATAGCCATCCAGTCAGAGAGCCAGAACAAAACAAACACTGATAAGCTTATAACATGAACAGATTAAACTACAGGGAAGATACACAAATATAACTGGCAAAGGAAGAAGACAAAGGGGTGAAATGTGCAGGATAATAGGATAAAGGTGGAAAAACATGAGACTGGGTGGAACTGAGCAAATCAGAAACAAAAACTGAACCACATTATTGAGCCAATAATGCTTTGCTTCTGTGCAGACGCGTACAGCGCACATCTTGCTAAGGACCAAACCATCTGTGGCAAGATGCTCTCCGTGACCAGGAGGCCTCAAATCGGAAAAACCTGCTGAGGGTCACTGCTCCGCTCGACACCCCCCCAACGCAGAATTCAACCAGGAGGTGCTCCGACGAGCTGGTACCATGAGTAATGCCGTCTTCACTCTGTATTACCTCCCACACCTGCAGCTCATCCCATAAACTCGACAGGCACACCACACAGAACCCAGGTCAAGTGTGTTTACAATCCATATCAGCTAAGAGACCAAGGTTAGCTGAGAGCTGTTGTAAGGTTGCATAATCTGTACAGTTTTTGCCCTACACAAGGATTCAGCACTAATATCTTTACTAAGTGCGCTTGTTACAGCAAAGCTGTGCTCTTTCATAACACCACCCACCTGAATGCGCACACCGGTACTTTGTATCTGGCTTGTCTCCCAGCTACTGGACAGCTGTTTCGCCCAAACCTGGACACACCTGTGGAACTCAGCGCAGATACGGTGCTACGTATTTAAGGCAAAGAGATCCCCCCCCTCCCCCACTGTCAGGGTTTCTGGGAGTTCCAAGCTAAGCTGTGACTCCGTCTCAGATTCTCAAGCTTTTAATGAGATGTTTAAAACCATCACTGCCATGTGGTGTTACACAAACACAGTATATTCTCCATATATTCTTTAGAAGGGCATCTTGACTATTTACTGGAGATCTGAGGCAGAGGATGCTTCCCCCGGGGTATCCAGACTGTTTTTACCCACTAAATGAATGAATCAAGAAAAGTATTAAAAGAGGAGTGAGAATGAAATTTTAATTAGGTTTTTAGAATCATTAAATGCACATGCTAAATGCTAATCGGTTTGTTTGTGTGTGTGTGTGTGTGTGTGTGTGTGTGTGTGTGTGTGTGTGTGTGTGTGTGTGTGCGTGTGTGTGTGTGTGTGTGTGTGTGTGTGTGTGTGTGTGTGTGTGTGTGTGTTTTGCTGTGTTAAAGCTCATCACATTCTCTCTGGCACATTCCCAACTCCGTTTCACAAACCTGCTGCATGAGGTTGGTGCTCTGTGTCTGACACTGTTCTAAATGACTGTGAGCCGTAGTCAGTCTGGCCGGAACCTTCCGGAAGGGAGGTCTCCCCGGCGTAGCAGGTCTACCTGCCTGACCCCTTCAACTGTGCTAGAGCAGATTTCATTTGCTGCAGAAAATCTTTCTTAATCTATCCTAACAGCTGCTTTAGCCAGTCTTCTGTCTTCTGTCACCGTCTACTGTGACAACTGTGCACATCAATGTGAACAGTTCGGTTTTGTTAGGCCTGTGTCACATGCAGGAGAACGCAACGATCTCCACTGTCTCCCTAGGTTGATCGTTCAACGATGGACCAAATAAAGCAGCTTAAAAAAACAGCCATATACCGTCTATATGCTGGTTACTTTCAGAACAAACTGCTGAGAGAGAGAAAGAGAAAGAGAGAATGTTCTGAGATATGAACACAGTTCAAAGAAAGAGAGCCAGGAATGTGGAATAAGATCTAGGAATTAAGAATGAGCAAATAAGAGAGAGACAAACAGACAGAGGGAGACAGAGGGAGACAGAGGGAGACAGAGGGAGACGGAGGGAGACGGAGGGAGACAGAGGGAGGCAGACAGAGAGAAGGAGACGAAGCAAGAAAGATGAGCACAGCATTCACCAAAATGACTGTGCTGAAAGAGGGAGAGAGAGAAGGAGAGAAAGAAGGAGAGAGATAGAAGGAAAGAAAGAGAGGGAGGGAGAGAGTCAGGAAGAGACAGCGAGACGGAGAGAGAAAGGGAGGCAGAGAGGAATAGAGAGAGAGAGAGGGATGGAGGTCTTCACCGTGCTCTCTCTCTCTCTCACCCAGACGCCCTCATATATTAATCAGAGCATGCCAACTGTTCACTCACACAAGTCTTTGTTATCTGTTCCCCTCAGACAGACTTACACACACACACACACACACACACACACACACACACACACGAATATGTATCTATGCATGTATTTTGTGTGTATGTGCGTGTCTAAAACGTCTGTCTCTGCAACAATAAAGCTGAGGCCACCCCGGAGCCCAGGAAAGGCCACCACAGTGTACTTGTTTATCTGGTAAGCGCTCATCGCTAACTGGCCCTGCTGTGGCCCTGAAACCTTTCACCAGTAACCTTTTAAAAAGGTTGGCCAACTGAAAACACGCTCCAAGTTTTTGTTCAGCTAGGAGAAAGGGCAGCACAGAAAATAGGACAGTTTTAAAGAGAGAGAGAGAGAGATGGAAGAGAAAGAGAACAATGAAAGAGGGAGGAAGTGGAAGCAGGAAAGAGGAGAGAGGGGAGGAAACGTTGCCGGAGACGGTCACCAAGGCGAAGAGTCAAGGCGGTCAGGGCAGCAGCAGAAGGACCGGCTAGACGCGCTAGTGGCGGGAAAACGTAGCGGCGTCTCCCTGCCCGCTCGGCCGGCCCACGACTCTCTGTACATTATTCAGTTTGGTTTTCACTTTGTTGAAAACAACAACAGCTCCAGTGAGGAAAATGACCTGCTGGAGCGGATCCTACAACGACTGGGTCTGAACGCTGCTCGTGAGAACCAGACGGGCCTTATTCTGGACAGAGGCCCGGCAGGTCCGCTCCCTCGTTAACAGTCTCAGCCTTCCACTCGATTTCTATCCAGGTGGCTCTCTGTGGAGTTCGGTGCCAAATTAAATTCTGATCACTTTGACAGATCACAATAAAACAGGCATAAAGGTCAGATAATACAGAGAGAGAGAGACAGAGAGAGAGATGTCGCCTCAGTTTAAATGGTAGGTATTAAGATATCATCTCTGTCACATGTCTTCTGAAGAGCCCAGTGATTAAGTGAGGTTTGTGTGAGAATAAGACGAGTATGAATCCAACAGCAAGTAGTGAACAGGTGAGAATTAAATGAGAACACGCTCAGCTGGGATCTTTCTCCCCCTCTCTCTCTCTCTCTCTCTCTCTCTCTCTCTCTCTCTCTCTCTCATTCAAGGACAGATTCATTGCCCAGGGCCGGTGGATAACTGACCTGCCCATGCGGGAGTGCCACTGCTCACTGGGCTCATTAGCGGGAGATTAATTGATTAATTAAGAACCAAATTAAGGGCCAAGCGTAGTTGCACTTTATTAAGCACGAGCAAGATTGTAAAGGCTGTTAACACCGTCAATCCTCCCCGATGTTCATAAACAGGGAGTCTGACGCCGACTGATTAAATGCTCTACATGAGTGCAGAGAGAGACAGACAGATAGACAGAGAGATAGACAGAGAGAGACAGATAGTGATGGAGAGATGCACGAGGGAGTATGTATGAGCTATTTCTTTTCTCATTCTCTCCCCTATCCTCACCACATATAAATTATGAATGCTTATTAGAAAGGGAAATATTTAGCATCCAAAATAAACTCTTATTCAAGATGCAAGAGACAAAGGCAAAATAAACCAAACAGGCTGAAAAGCACTGTGTGAAAATACATACACAAACACACAGACCAGAGGAAGCTGATACACACACACACACACACACACACACACAGATCAGAAGATGCGGATACACACACACACAGATCAGAGGATGCGGATATACACACATGGACCACAAGATGCTGAAACACACACACACAAACACACACACACACACACACACACACACACACACACACACACACACACACACACACACACATAGACCAGAGGATGCTGATATGCAGATAACTTCAGCACATATTCATATGTTTGTCATATGTTTGAAAAGCTGCTTAAAGTTTGGCTGTTCTAACAGGGATCTGCATAATGTGAAATCAACCCAATTAAAATGAGTGTCAAAGTGTTTGTGGCTTTAAAGGACACCAGAACTATTCGAAAGGTGCTCCGCTAAACTTCGTCATGGTCGAGACGACGTTACGGTACTCTACCAGCAGGGGCCCTGAGCTCCACCAACATCACACGCTGAAGTGTCAGCCAGGTTATCGAGATCCTCGCCAGCACGTTCAGAACATCACTGCGTATCTGTGTCACCCCATGCCGGATCACTCAGATGTGTTAAAGAGCCTGACTTCTCCAGTTCCAGAATATCGGACCCTTGGTGCACGATGTCCACCCGAGCCCAGGAGCCCCGCTCTCCAGCCTGGGTCCTCGCTACTCAGAGAACATCTGTCCAGGGCCTTTGATCAGGTCCGAAGACCTCCGCACGCTTTGATCATGATGTAACATTGGCCACCATACACGGATGGGATAAGCAGGCTGTGAAGACCTGGATTAAAACTGTTCTTAGCACATTTTAATTTGTCGATTAAGTATTTGACTTATGTTTAACGTTTTATGTTTTACCCTTATTTTATCTTGTTTTATCTTTTATCTACTGGCTTTCTTTTAGACGTTTTAAGCCCAGATTGGTGATTTAGACACAGAGGGGCCTCGCTGAGTTGGGGGTCAGCTCCTGACTTGAAGAACCGGGACGTGTAGAACACGCAGTGGGATTAGTTCCTGTAACGGGAGAACAGCCAATCACATTTGGTTCTGCCGTGAAGCTCAGCCAATCCCAGCCGTTTTCTCAGCGTGTCCGAGCTGTATAGGTGTAGTATAATTCGAAATGGGTTATGTTAGTGTGGAAAACTAAACAAACATCGATTTGGTAACTTTAAAGGAACCAGCATTTCCCCGAAACACATATTACTCCATCAACACACGGCCCATCATTTACAACGAAGCGGTTTTACATGGAGAGTAACTGCACTGTGGGGATTTGTAGCAACCGCGGTCCATTTGACCCGGACGACTGACCCGGACTGTGCACTAAACCTAATTGTGCTGTTTAAGGTATTTAAGGTTGGTTGTTCACGCGTGTCTCAGTATGTTAAGTCCCGGTGTTGAGTGTTTAAAGGGCGATGTGTTCGAGGATCGGGGCTGTTAAAACCTCCCTTAACTAGATATGTCCCTACTTCTTAACCTTATTCCATAGAGGGTAATACTTGATATCATTACAACTACACCTAAACGTGCAGTTTCATAAATTACATTTAAAATGTAGCAGTTGTGCGCGCAGACCAACTTCACAAACTCGGCGTTAGCATAATTAGAGCAGTAAATACAGCCAGCAAACTTACAAGCACACACACACACACAAACGGACGTAATTTGGGGGGGGGGGGGGGGGGGGGGGGGGGGGGGCATGTCCCCTGCACTTTTTCAAAAGCCGGTTTTGGTAAGCCCCGCGCCCCAGTTCTCAAGCCATTTGTGTCCCCCACCTTTGAAATCAAAATTTCGTCCATGCACACACACACACACACACACACACACAGTTCTTACCGTAAACTCCCTGCCCTTGCGTGTAGCGATGGACGATAGAAAATAACAAAATCCAGAAAAGCTCCATGTTCAGCTGCGACTCCTCATTACCTGCAGAGTAACAAGCACGCGATCAGCTTTCCACGGTGTCACGGTGTCCGCGCGCGCCGACCAGGCGCAGGTAGCCGGGCGCAGCCGCACGCGCGCGCGGACCGGGCGCAGGTGGGCAGGTCCGGTCCAGCAGCCTCGCTCGCGAGCTCAGCGGTACAGCTTAATGCAGTAAAAACAAGAGCAGCGTTAACCGAGATCTTCCCGGTACGCGGGAATTATGCCGTTATCTCCCGCAGATTACAGTAACCGGGGAAAACAATCTAATTCACCATTTTAAACATGTTATCCGTGCGATGTTCAAATACGCCGCGGTTAAGGTCAGACAAAAGCCAGGATTACCTGCAGATTAAAATAACCCTTTAACATATAGCGGACTGGCGAGATTGAGTAAAGGAATAATTATTTATTAAAGTGACATTAGTTCTTTATTTAAGTGACATTAGTTCTTTATTTAAGTGACATTAGTTCTTTATTAAAGTGACATGTAGGCAGCCTAAGAATGACACACGACAAACTTGGAGCGTAACGGGTGAACGGAAAGTAACCCTAAAATTAAATTCTAGGTAGTTTCCGTTCAAACGACGGACGTTACGTGTCGGATAAAACTGACACGTTTGTTTCCCTCACGCATACAACGTGTTCAAGCACGTGCTGTGAACTAAGTTAAAGTACTCTGTACAGTACAAATTACAACAGCGGAACGAAATATATTGGAGAGTAAACTAATATCATGGGGGAATTGATGGAATTCAACGTTTAAAGTTTTCATTTTGTCGCATTTGCTGCCTTGTCGTCTGTTGTGGTACGGTGGGTCTAACTACAGTGTTTCGCGGACGGACGCGGGCGTCTCTTCGGCTCGCGCGCTGCGACCTTTGCGCAGGAGCGCCAGGCTGCACGCGCTGGGTGTGCAGAACGGGGCTGCAGACCCGGTCCAACAGCATATACAGAACATGTTAACAGTGCCACAACAGTTCATATAATCAAACTCCGTTTCACACGGGCAACGTTAGAAACACTTCAAAATAATTTTGGCTCAAAAAAATGAAGAGCTTTCTTTAAAAACTACAACTACTACTACTACGACTGTAGTAATAATAGCTATATAAATATGTCATATATTCTGTTACACTTATTTAAAATGTTCGGATCTTGTTAGTTTCGCGAGTTTTAATATCCACTGTGTGTAACAACCTGCCGGTGTTCAATATTCACCTAAATAACACCAGTTTTCTTCCTTTATGAACACAGAGGATGTAAACATGATGTTTTCTTACCTTCTTGTGAGGCAGCTTAGAGAAGTCAGTCTCACAGCCCACCCAGGATGGGTGTTGGACCGGCACTCGGCGGTTCGGAGAAACACAAAATCTCCTTTAAAAGTAACACCGAGTCTGGAGAGACGCGCCGCCGAGAACAGAAGCACAAAATCCCACCCGCGTTTTCTCCAAGAACTTTTCCAGTCCGTGTGGTCACCTTACATCCAGATAAGAGCAACCTCGAGCAGACCAGTTTACTGTCCTCCACCTCCTCCTCCTCCTCCTCCTCCTCCTCCAGTAGTGGAGGAACGACAGTGAGAAGGTTTGGTGTGGTTTATTATCCTGTTATTATCTCCCACCGCTGGTGCGCATTCATCACACACTACACACTCTCTTCATTAGAAGTCATCGATGATGTTGTGGTGGAGACGGAGACCCAGAGAGCGGCTCGTCCAGTCCAGCCGGTCCGACTGCCCTGCGCCGTGTGCCAGTGGGGAGTATGTGCGCGGACTGAGAACGATACCGAGTCAGATGGTCCGTGGCGAGGGGCGGACACACCCACCACCACACCAGCCCCCCCCCCCCCCGAACAGGTTGCCAGACTGTGTGTGGAGAAGCGCTACAAATATCGCCAAGTTCGCGTCTCTGATGGAAACGTCCCCCGCGTGTGGCGATGCGCGCCGAGCTTTGGGTGGTGTAATTGTTTTTTGGTCGAATTTAGCTGGCATCGGTTCCGCCAGTCGGACACGGCCAATTAAAGACGAGCAGCAGCAAACGGCTTTGGAGACGGAAGACTCGCCCTGGATCCCGGCGGACCAATTAAATGAGAAAGAGGTTGAATATGGGGAGAAAAATCACAACCTTCGCCAACACTTCACTCCGCTCACCCCCTTTCCTACTCTCCCCTCTCCCCTCTCCCTCTTTCTCTTCATTAGATTCTTACTGCCAATCGGAACCAAACTGTTTCAACAAGGTTTTGCCATCATTGGCCACAAGGCGGCGTATTTTAGCTAATCATAATGCCAAGCTATGAAATCTTATCCATGTTTTGCAAGGAAAAGAATGTCTGTTTATGCACAGAAACTCAGTTGTGATCAGGCAACGGCCTGTAGTGAGCCTCTACTGAGCCTGTTGTGAGACTCCACTGAGTCTGTAGTGACTCTACTGAGCCTGTAGTGAGTCTACTGAGCCTGTAGTGAGTCTCTACTGAGCCTGTAGTGAGACTCTACTGAATCTGTAGTGAGACTCTACTGAGCCTGTAGTGAGTGTCTAGATTATCTGCTCATTTAGGGTCATGCTACCTTCAATGCCTCACATGTGAAACCTCTGGTCTCTAAATGCACCCTAGAGATGAGGGACTCTTCTGGGGTCTAGCAGCTTGTGATGTGGCTGTCTGGGAGGGGTGAGATGGACCCAGGACACACCCCTGCTTGGCAGGCCCAGCCCTCACACACCTGTGTGTGTGTTGTGCTGTGATGAACTCCAACGAGCCTATGGATCTGGGGACGGAGAGATATAGATCACGATGATGATGATGATGATGATTGTTATAATTACAGTCACCTTGTTATACAGTCATCTTGGCTTGAGAGAGGGAGAGAAATTGTAAAAGAGGTAAAGAGATATAGCGAGAAGAAGATTTGAGCCACAATATGATAAATGATATTCTACATCCAGCATGTTGTTGCTGAGAACATTGATATTTCTTTTTTTGTTCCTTCCTCCTGTTCCATATCAAAAAAACAACATTTGATGACATTACTGTTGGTTGTGTCCAGCAACCATGCTTGGGGTGTGTGTGTGTGTGTGTGTGTGTGTGCGTGTGTGTAGGGGAGAGTTGGTTGGTACAGCAACCATGCTTGGGGTGTGTGGTGTGTGGTGTGTGTGTGTGTTGTGTGTGTGTGTGTGTGTGTGTGTGTGTGGGGGGGGGGGGGGAGTTGGTCGCTCTATTACTGTTGGTGTGTCCAGCAACCATGCTTGGGGGTGGTGTGTGGTGTGTGTGTGTGTGTGTGTGTGTGTGTGTGTGTGTGTGTGTGTGTGTGTGTGTGTGTGTAGGGGGATAGTTGGTTGGTACAGCAACCATGCTTGGGGTGTGTGGTGTGTGCACTATGTTTGTATGTGTGTGTGTATATATATATATATATATGTGTGTGTGTGTGTGTGTGTGTGTGTGTGTGTGTGTGTGTGTGTGTGTGCATATGTATGTGTGTGTGTGTGTGTGTGTGTGTGTGTTGGGGAGAGTAATAAAACAAATGTTTTACAGGCCTGGAATTTGCCATTGCCTAATCACAACTTATTTTCTGTGCAGGAACACATTATTTTCCTTGCAAAACATGGATAAGATTTCATATCTGGGCATCAGAATAAATGTGTGTTTATGCACAGAAACTCTGTTGTGATTAGGCAGCAGTGAATTCCAGGCCTGTGTAGTTCTGTATCTACACTATTGGACAAGTTCGAAGTATTACATTTAACACTATTTTAACTGTAAATGTAAACATCTCTATTTCTCTCTCTCTCTCTCTCTCTCTCTCTCTCTCTCTCTCTCTCTCTCTCTCTCTCTCTCTCTCTTCTCTCTCTCTCTCTCTCTCTCTCTCTCTCTCTCTCTCTCGCTAAATACATCATAGGTTAATGATCCTGTTTTATGAAGCAGGATTGTAATGAAGAATGTCACAAATATGTCCAC
This sequence comes from Brachyhypopomus gauderio, assembly GCF_052324685.1. Taxonomy (NCBI): domain Eukaryota; kingdom Metazoa; phylum Chordata; class Actinopteri; order Gymnotiformes; family Hypopomidae; genus Brachyhypopomus; species Brachyhypopomus gauderio. Next base: position 51,335 of record NW_027506955.1, read on the forward strand.
GTCAGGGATGTTAGACTCACGTTGCATTACAACAAATTCTACAACATTTCTCTCTCAAATCAAATCACATCATCAAATCAATCAGAATTTTAGTCACTATTTAGCAATTACTATGGCAACAGAATCTGTGATATCTCAAAACACCTTCTGTGTCTTCTGCATTTGTTTTATTACTTTCCCCTACACACACACACACACGCAACCACGCTTACACACACGCATGCATACACACACACATACACACATCGTGCACACACCACACACCCCAAGCATAGTTGCTGGACACAACCAACAGTAATAGAGTGACCACCTCTCCCCTACACACACACACACAAACACACACACACGCACACACCACAAACACACACACACACACACCCCACACCACACACCCCAAGCATGGTTGCTGTACCAACCAACTCTCCCCTACACACACACACACACACACACCCCACACCACACACCCCAAGCATGGTTGCTGGACACAACCAACAGTAATGTCATCAAATGTTGTTTTTTTGATATGGAACAGGAGGAAGGAACAAAAAAAGAAATATCAATGTTCTCAGCAACAACATGCTGGATGTAAAATATCATTTATCATATTGTGGCTCAAATCTTCTTCTCGCTATATCTCTTTACCTCTTTTACAATCTCTCTCCCTCTCTCAAGCCAAGATGACTGTATAACAAGGTGACTGTAATAATAACAATCATAATCATCATCATCATCATCATCATCATCATCATCATCATCGTGATCTATATCTCTCTGTCCCCAGATCCATAGGCTCGTTGGAGTTCATCACAGCACACACACACAGGTGTGTGAGGCTGGGCCTGCCAAGCAGGGTGTGTCCTGGGTCTATCTCACCCTCCCAGATCTAGTGGGGCCTAGACTAGATCCTGGTTGATAATATTTGCGAAAGGCACAAAATCCAAGATTAACTTAATAATTTAAGTGTTTACATTTAGCTGGCATTCAGGGAATTTAATTCAGGGGTCATATTTTTATCAAGTTTTTGTTCAGGTTTTATAGTCTATATTGCTGCTTATGCTTGGTATAGACTGGAATGTGTCACGGCAGACCGGCCCAGATCCTCTGGGGAGACGCCCACACCCCGACACATCTCTCACACCCCAACACACCCGGACACACCTCTCACACCCTGACACACCTCTCACACCCCAACACACCCGGACAAACCTCACACACCCCGACACACCTCACACACCCCGACACACCTCTCACACCCTGACACACCTCTGGGTCGATGACAATATAAAATATATTTATATAGCGTTTTTCACAACACATGTTGTCACAAAGCGCTTTACAGGATTTACAAGGTTAACAATACTATGGGTCCAAATCCCTAATGAGCAAGCCAAAGGCGACAGTGGCGAGGAAAAACTCCCTATGATGGTGGGGAATAGGAAGACACCTTGGGAGGACCAAAACTCAAAAGGGAACCCATCCTCCATTGGGACACACCTCTCACACCCTGACACACCTCTCACACCCCAACACACCCCGACACACCTCTCACACCCCCAACACACTCCGACACACCTCTCACACCCCGACACTACTCTCACACCTCGACACACCTCTTACACCCCGACACACCTCTCACACCCCAACACACCTCTCGCACCCCAACACACCCTGATACACCTCACACACCCCGACACACCTCTCACACCCTGACACACCTCTCACACCCCGATACACCTCTCACACGTTGAAACACTTCTCACACCCCAACACACCTCTCACACCCCGAAACACCCTGATACACCTCTCACACCCCGAAACACTTCTCACACCCCAACACACCTCTCACACCCCAACACACCTCTCACACCCTGACACACCTCTCACACCCCGACACACCTCGACACACCTCTCACACCCGACACACCTCTTACACCCCGATACACACCGATTCACCTCTCACACGTCGAAACACTTCTCACACCCCAACATACCTCTCACACCCCGACACACCTCTCACACCCCAACACACCTCTCACACCCCGACACACCTCTCACACCCCAACACACCCTGACACACCTCACACACCCCGACACCACCTCTCACACCCTGACACACCTCTCACACCCCAACACACCTCTCTCACCCCAACACACCCCGACACACCTCACACACCCCGACACACCTCTCACACCCCGATACACCTCTCACACGTTGAAACACTTCTCACACGTCGAAACACTTCTCACACCCCGAAACACCCTGATACACCTCTCACACCCCGAAACACTTCTCACACCCCAACACACCTCTCACACCCCAACACACCTCTCACACCCCGACACACCTCTCACACCCCGACACACCTCTCACACCCCGACACACCTCTCACACCCCAACACACCCTGACACACCTCACACACCCCGACACACCTCACACACCCCGACACACCTCTCACACCCTGACACACCTCTCACACCCCAACACACCTCTCTCACCCCAACACACCCTGACACACCTCACACACCCCGACACACCTCTCACACCCCAACACACCTCTCACACCCCAATATACCCCGACACACCTCTCACACCCCGACACACCTCTCACACCCCCAACACACCTCTCACACCTTGACACACCTCTCACACCCAACACACCTCTTACACCCCGACACACCTCTCACACCCCAATACACCCCGATACACCTCTCACACGTCGAAACACTTCTCACACCCCAACATACCTCTCATACCCCAACACACCTCTCACACCCCGACACACCTCTTACACCCCGACACACCTCGAAACACCCTGATACACCTCGAAACACCCTGAAACACTTCTCACACCCCCAACACACCTCTCACACCCTGACACACCTCTCACACCCTGACACACCTCTCACACCCCGACACACTTCTCACACCCCGACACACCTCTTACACCCCGACACACCTCTCACACCCCGACACACCTCTCACACTCCGACACACCTCTTACAGCCCGACACACCTCTCACACCCCAACACACTCCGACACACCTCTCACACCCCAACACACCTCTCACACCCCAACACACTCCGACACACCTCTTACACCCCGACACACCTCTCACACCCTGACACACCTCTCACACATCACTCCCTTATTCTCAATCACTGGAATACTAATGCGTTACACCTGCACTTAATCAGCCGCTGCCCTTCTTAAGACCTGCAGGTACAACCATCGAGTACTGCTCACTCCTCTCGTGTGGTGGTGATTCCAGAGGACCACGTTAGCCAGTGGGAGTGAGAGAGGGAGGGAGAGAGAGAGACAGAGGGAGGAAGAGATAGAGAGAGAGGAAGGAAGAGAGAGAGAGACACTTTTGGCTTTGTTTAGCCACAGTAGGCTACTGTTCAGACGCTTTGCGTTTTTTTTTCAGCTTTCCTTAGAGCTGCTTATTTGAGTCTTTATTTGCAATGGACAATAAACCCTTTGCAGCTCTTCTACCACTTCCTGCTGTCTCTGTCCCGTCCATGACATCACAGAATGAGAGTGCATTTCCTCTCACCCACGTGGAATGTGGGATTAGTGCCAAAGATCTGAAACAGCTCCACAAAAAAGCAAGTATCAGGTTTATTGCTGGAAAGGTCAGATGCTGCTGTGCAAAAAAAAACAGTGATAGTGCACGCTGTCCGCAACTGGAGTACAGAGTGAGCGTAGGTCATTACCAGGAGTATCTCTGTCGGTCATTACCAGGAGTATCTCTGTCGGTCATTACCAGGAGTATCACTGTAGGTCATTACCAGGAGTATCTCTGTAGGCCATTACCAGGTGTATCTCTGTAGGTCATTACCAGGTGTATCTCTGTAGATCATTACCAAGAGTATCTCTGTAGGTCATTACCAGGAGTATCTCTGTCAGTCATTACCAGGAGTATCTCTGTCGGTCATTACCAGGTGTATCTCTGTAGATCATTACCAGGAGTATCTCTGTAGGTCATTACCAGGTGTATCTCTGTAGATCATTACCAGGAGTATCTCTGTAGGTCATTACCAGGTGTATCTCTGTAGGTCATTACCAGGAGTATCTCTGTAGGCCATTACCAGGTGTATCGCTGTAGGTCATTACCAGGTGTATCTCTGTAGGTCATTACCAGGAGTATCTCTGTCGGTCATTACCAGGAGTATCTCTGTCGGTCATTACCAGGAGTATCTCTGTCGGTCATTACCAGGTGTATCTCTGTAGGTCATTACCAGGAGTATCTCTGTCGGTCATTACCAGGAGTATCTCTGTAGGTCATTACCAGGTGTATTGCTGTAGGTCATTACCAGGTGTATCACTGTAGGTCATTACCAGGTGTATCTCTGTAGGTCAGTATCTCTGTCAGTCATTACCAGGAGTATCTCTGTCAGTAATTACCAGGTGTATCTCTGTAGATCATTACCAGGAGTATCTCTGTAGGTCATTACCAGGTGTATCTCTGTCAGTCATTACCAGGAGTATCTCTGTCGGTCATTACCAGGTGTATCTCTGTAGATCATTACCAGGAGTATCTCTGTAGGTCATTACCAGGTGTATCTCTGTAGATCATTACCAGGAGTATCTCTGTAGGTCATTACCAGGTGTATCTCTGTAGGTCATTACCAGGTGTATCTCTGTAGGACATTACCAGGTGTATCTCTGTAGATCATTACCAGGAGTATCTCTGTAGGTCATTACCAGGTGTATCTCTGTAGATCATTACCAGGAGTATCTCTGTAGGTCATTACCAGGAGTATCTCTGTCGGTCATTACCAGGTGTATCATTGTAGGTCATTACCAGGAGTATCTCTGTCGGTCATTACCAGGTGTATCTCTGTAGGTCATTACCAGGTGTATCGCTGTAGGTCATTACCAGGTGTATAGCTGTAGGTCATTACCAGGAGTATCTCTGTAGGCCATTACCAGGTGTATCTCTGTAGGTCATTACCAGGTGTATCTCTGTAGATCATTACCAAGAGTATCTCTGTAGGTCATTACCAGGAGTATCTCTGTCAGTCATTACCAGGAGTATCTCTGTCGGTCATTACCAGGTGTATCTCTGTAGATCATTACCAGGAGTATCTCTGTAGGTCATTACCAGGTGTATCTCTGTAGATCATTACCAGGAGTATCTCTGTAGGTCATTACCAGGTGTATCTCTGTAGGTCATTACCAGGTGTATCTCTGTAGGTCATTACCAGGAGTATCTCTGTAGGCCATTACCAGGTGTATCGCTGTAGGTCATTACCAGGTGTATCTCTGTAGGTCATTACCAGGAGTATCTCTGTCGGTCATTACCAGGAGTATCTCTGTCGGTCATTACCAGGTGTATCTCTGTAGGTCATTACCAGGAGTATCTCTGTCGGTCATTACCAGGAGTATCTCTGTAGGTCATTACCAGGTGTATTGCTGTAGGTCATTACCAGGTGTATCACTGTAGGTCATTACCAGGTGTATCTCTGTAGGTCAGTATCTCTGTCAGTCATTACCAGGAGTATCTCTGTCAGTCATTACCAGGTGTATCTCTGTAGATCATTACCAGGAGTATCTCTGTAGGTCATTACCAGGTGTATCTCTGTAGGTCATTACCAGGTGTATCTCTGTAGGACATTACCAGGTGTATCTCTGTAGATCATTACCAGGAGTATCTCTGTAGGTCATTACCAGGTGTATCTCTGTAGATCATTACCAGGAGTATCTCTGTAGGTCATTACCAGGAGTATCTCTGTCGGTCATTACCAGGTGTATCATTGTAGGTCATTACCAGGAGTATCTCTGTCGGTCATTACCAGGTGTATCTCTGTAGGTCATTACCAGGTGTATCGCTGTAGGTCATTAGCAGGTGTATAGCTGTAGGTCATTACCAGGAGTATATCTGTAGGTCATTACCAGGAGTATCTCTGTCGGTCATTACCAGGAGTATCTCTGTCAGTCATTACCAGGTGTATCGCTGTAGGTCATTACCAGGTGTATCTCTGTAGGTCATTACCAGGAGTATCTCTGTCAGTCATTACCAGGAGTATCTCTGTCGGTCATTACCAGGAGTATCTCTGTCGGTCATTACCAGGTGTATCTCTGTAGGTCATTACCAGGAGTATCTCTGTCGGTCATTACCAGGTGTATCTCTGTAGGTCATTACCAGGTGTATTGCTGTAGGTCATTACCAGGTGTATCACTGTAGGTCATTACCAGGTGTATCTCTGTAGGTCATTACCAGGTGTATCACTGTAGGTCATTACCAGGTGTATCTCTGTAGGTCATTACCAGGTGTATCTCTGTAGGTCATTACCAGGAGTATCGCTGTAGGTCATTACCAGGTGTATCTCTGTAGGTCATTACCAGGTGTATCGCTGTAGGTCATTATCAGGTGTATCTCTGTCGGTCATTACCAGGTGTATCGCTGTAGGTCATTATCAGGTGTATCGCTGTAGGTCATTACCAGGTGAATCGCTGTAGGTCATTACCAGGTGTATCGCTGTAGGTCATTACCAGGTGTACTGCTGTAGGTCATTACCAGGTGCATCGCTGTACGTTCGTTGGGATTTGGTGGGATTCAGAAGAAATACAGTGGACCGAGAACATCTGAGTCATGAGTGTGGGTGAGACAGGTGTGGTGCATCACATGACTGATATTACGTATTTATCTGTCCTAAACGCTTTAATGCTAGCCTTCTGATAGGAATCAATAACTGATCTGTGAGTCTTGACAAAAGTGTTTCTTTCATCTTGATTATTAGGTTTGAATCAATAACATAGCTTTCTGATTGGCTCAAAGTCAGCCCTATAGGATTGAGTGGTGTGGGGCGTGCATGGTGCCTTCTCATCATCACCATCAGACCTAAAAGCATATTGCCAGACCCCCGGCCAGCCTCACCCCGCCCTGCCCCGCTCCGCCTAGCCAAACCCAGCCCAGCCAAGCCCCGCCCTGCCCCACCCAGCCAAGCCCTGCCCAGCCAAGCCCCTCCCCACTTTGTCCACAGCACTCGCTTCCCAACAAGAACATTTCTCAGCACCCCAAGAACAGAACTGATCAGTGGAGGTTGTTTTTTCTATTTCTTTTTTCTGTTTACAGCACAAGAACTCAAAAATGACTATGGTAGCAGCTTCACTAATCATAGGCAGAGAGAAACATGGAGCAGGTGAGGAGGAAGAAGAAGAGGTCTGAAAGGTTAAAAGTCTGAAATAGACGGAGTCGTACTGGACCTATGGAGCATGAGTCTGGTCTCTCTCAAGGTGTGTAGTTGGAGAGGGCAAGTGTGGCCCCTCTCTCTCCCACCAGCAGGGGCAGCATGACCACACAGGAGGCCATTCCTCAGTCTGTGGGGTGGGTCCTTTATAAGCCCCTCCCCCAGCCCCTCCCATCCTGGAAATGCCCCATGCTCAGAGGTGTGCCAGGGGGTGAGGGTGTTGAGAAGAGACACCTGCATCATTGTAATGGCCAATGTAATTCCTCTCAGCTGGGATTCAGATTTCATGTTTAAAACAACACTGAGAGTCATTAGGAGAACATGGGGTGGCAGACATGAGGGGGGGGGCAGATCGGCTCACGCACACACACACACACACACACACACACACACACACACACACACACACACACACACACACACACACACACACACACACACACCTAGCTATCGATGCCAAGGACACATGAGCGGAGAGCAGAGGAGAAATGAAGATTGAAAGATCAGAGAAGACACGTTCAGCCTTTCCCCAACACTATCGGTGGGCTTATATTTAATTCATTACCCACCAGGTTTGAATAACTTCCACTTCTCAGCTATGGAGAGTAATCTGCAGAACAAAGGAATCAACAGACTTACACACACGACGGGCTTCCCAACCCCCCACACTAGCGTATACAACCATGGAGAGTACTTACACCCTCATGTTTGAAAACCGACACACATAGCCTAATTTGTTTCTCTCTCCTTCTCTCTCTCTCTCATTCTCTCTCTCTCTCTCATTCTCTCTCTCTCTCTCTCTCTCTCAGCCTGCTCTCATTAGGCAGTTGGGTGCAGGATCAATCTGCCCAGACTCAACAAAGCACGATGGTGAAACTCCATCAAGGAGTAGCAATGCCTGGTGAGCTACAAAATACCAACGAATACACCGGTGTTTCCTGACCCTCGCACACACACACACACACGCTCACACACACACACACACACACGCTCACACAGACACACACGCACGCACCCAGAGGAGTCTGTCTGCCCACATCCGTGAGAGAGCAGGGGGCCAGGGAGACCCTCCCCCAGCCTGGGTCTCTCTTCAACAAGCCCAACACGTCTGTGGGACGCACTGGGCTTTGTGGGACTCCAAGGTAAGAGATGAAGCACCCTGCACCGCAGAGGATTAAAGCGGATCCAGACGGGATACCGACACCAGCACTGGTCCAGGACCAGGGAGACCAGCACGTGTCAAACCACAGGCCATCTGCCAAAAGGTGGACTCGCTGATCTGAGATCTGAGGCTCTGGCCTTGGAGGGACTGTGTTTCCCAGGGTGCACCAGGGTTAAAGGGAGCATCTGTAGATAATAATGCTGTGAATATAGAGGCCTCTGTTGGCTGTGACTAAAGTGTTGTTTTTGAAGATGGCATCTTATCACTGCAAAACAAAGACTTTCCCTTAGTTAGAAATTTATGTAGCAACAGCTACATATGAAATTGACAGATTCTTCCTGACCACTAATGACATTCGTCAGATTCACACATTGCTACGCCACACCAGCTCCATACTGTTAGAGCTCCATGGTGGAGGTCAGCATCAACTGGGTGGTGTCACACAACACATCACATAACAACATACACCAACCCACTGTGTAAGAGTGAACACTCTCCACTTATGTATACATATTCACACACACACACACACACACACACACACACACACCTCTCTCTTGAGGTCTTGCCTCTGGATCTAGCCTTTCAATTACTTTTCTTATCAGAAGCATCCCAGCCCTATTAGAGCATGCACTAAAGTAAATTAAGAAACACTGCCTCAGAGGATTAGAGACATGGCTGTTTTTGTTTGTGTAAGTGTGTGTGTGTGTGTGTGTGTGTGTGTGTGTGTGTGTGTGTGTGTGTGTGTGTGTGTGTGTGTGGAGGGTTACTATGGAACTGCCAAATGAACACCACTAACCCATCAGAGCGTGTGTGTGGAGATTAACCATACGAGCGAGTTCTCACTCCAGTCGAACCAATAAAAGCTGGAGACGATACATCCCCCCCCCCCCCCCCCCCCCCCCCCCCACAGAGGAAAACACATGACCAATGCACACATGCATCACCGGCAGGGACAGCCGTGCCACGGAAACAGTACTTCAGAAGCAATAAATCTATATGACTCTATAAATTGCTGATATGAGTCATGAAACAATGATCAGAGTCCAAATTAGCAGCAAATTCAATGACTCATCAATGACTGATTCATGCTGCTGATCTTTCTATCAAAACATGAGTGCAGATGTCATGTAAGGCGTTATGCAGATGATCTGGCTCTCCCCATGAATAATAAGAAACCAGGAGCAGCCAGACGACAGCCGAACTACAGCCGGGATACAGCTGAACTACAGCCGGGATACAGCTGAACTACAGCTGAGATACAGCCGAACTACAGCCGGGATACAGCCAAACTACAGCCGGGATACAGCCGAACTACAGCTGGGATACAGCCGAGATACAGCCGAACTACAGTCGGGATACAGCCGAACTACAGCTGAGATACAGCCGAACTACAGCCGGGATACAGCCGAACTACAGCTGGGATACAGCCGAACTACAGCCAGGATACAGCCGAACTACAGCCGGGATACAGCCGAACTACAGCCGGGATACAGCTGAACTACAGTCGGGATACAGCCGAACTACAGCTGAGATACAGCCGAACTACAGCCGGGATACAGCCGAACTACAGCCGGGATACAGCCGAACGCGGTGAACATTCAAGTCAGGGACACCGCCAAACTACAGCCAGACTACAGCCGAACTACAGCTGAACTACAGCCGGACGACAGCATAACGCAGTGAACATTCGAGTCAGGGACACCACTACTCGACACCGTCAGGGACTACAGCGTGTGCTGAGAGCAGGACGCAGGACAGGCGGGAGGTTTTTGACCGACGAGCTGAAAAGTGACCAAAAGAACAGAATAAAACACGACTTGTGAAATGCCTTGTGGTTTTCTGCCATAACCTACGATTATACTGATTGTATTCATTAGCAAAAGATGTATATTGGTCATATATCAGTGTGCGTGCTCTGAAAGCCAGGGGTACCATACTAAACCGTAACATGTTAATGTGTTAATATGCAACATTAGCACAAACAGGCCCCATCAAACTGCCCCTACAGCAGGATAATGTAATGTGTTATGCTAATTTCCCCGCTTGCCAGAACTCAGCGGCGCTGACAGGCATAAGCAGCGTATGAAGTGCTCCCCTGCAAACCAAATTACTTCCACGTGCCATAACGAGAAAACACTAGAGCTGAGCACGCTGTCACCGAGCGCATGGGTACACATGTCCATGGAAATTGCAAATGGCACACAGGTTAACCAGTGTATTCTCAAATCAAAGCAAACGGCGCCGGTCGGCACCTGCCCTCTGACCCCGGCCAGGCCCGCTACGCCGCTGCTGCTAACACAAGCTCGGCTCCATCTGTCCGAGCGCTGGATAATTGACCGGCAGCTGCGTACTGACTACGTGGCAGAGGCGGCAGTTGTGAAGTTGGCATTTTCTGGAGCGAAATGGCATTTTCTCAAACGCGGCCAATTAGTCAGTGTGGTATTTAAGGTAATTAAAGGAAGGGGTACGTCCTGCGTGCTTTACATGGCCGTGCGGTCTCTGAGGACAGTTATTTCCTTGCTCATTTTGACGCGATGTCATTTAAGGTTGGAGATCAGCCTCTGTTCTACTAGAATCCAGGGGCGGGGGCAGGGGCTTAGGGGGCGGGGGGCAGGGTAGGGGGCGTGCTGTGTTCCCACCTGCCACCACGTTCCCCAGCACTTTACAGAGACACGAGTCCCGAGTCCCCAGCAGGACAGTGTTCCGCCTGAGTCACGGTGCCACGGCGGGCGTCCACAGAAGAGCAGCGCGGGCCTGGGAGGAAGAGGAGGGGGGGGTGATCCGCCCGGGAGCCGAGGGGCGTCTAATGCCCTCATCATCTGGCTGCAGATTACGCCTTGATAGCAGCTCTGTTCTCCGTCCCGTCCCCGGTATCTCCAGAACGTAGCGCCCGCACATGCTCTTACCACCATTTCAGATATTTTTCTTTCTATTCTTAGAAAGGTTACAGATATCAGTCTGGAGTGGTTTCGGTTATCTCAAAAGTATGATTTTAGAAACACTCAATCAGCTTATTTTGTCTTGCCTGAATAGACCAATCAACTGATAAAAGTTGATAAAAGGAAAACCTTAATCAAGTGAACGCAGAAAACCTGCTCACAATCACCAAAATGGCCATTCATTTTGAGACAAATTGCACACATGCTTGCACACGCGTGCACGAGCACACACGCAAATCCATTTAGTCGACCCTCACTATGCCAGTCCGCTCTCGCCTTCACCCAGCCAATAGATTAGCTGTGACTTTAAAGCTTGACCTCTATATGGTGGGAGGTCAGGGGCGAGAGACAGACAGACAGACAGACAGACAGACAGACAGACAGACAGATAGTAGTTAGCAATTAGACTTTTGCAGCTCTGCATCTTAGGAATACTGCAGGAAATATAATCACTCTGTGCGAGGAAGCAAATGTTATCTGTACTGGGGTAATAGAAGCAGCAGAAGCCGTGAGATTGTACTGTCACCCCACACACACACACACACAAACACACACACACACACGATTGGTGTTGGGATGTCAATTTTAAACCATTACGCATACCTACAACTACCATTAGACAAGCCTAAGGGCATCTCCCCGCACCCCCAACACAACCACACACACACACACACACGGTCAGCGTGTGTCTCCAGTCTCTTCCTAATGAACACTTACAGCGAGGGCTCAGACACTGGGCTGCTAGGGACCTTCCCAATGTAGTTTCCATTTGCCAAGACCCGTCTGCCAGCTGAGGTTACATATTAAAACACACCCACACCCACCCACACACACACACACACAGTAATGCGTTATGGGGTCGTTAATGTTTGCAGGTTTTTATAATGACTGATGGATGGCGGGATGAAATTCCTCCGGATGGGCGGAGGATGAGGAGAGATACAAATGGGAGGGGTGGAGACGCTGATAGAGAGAGAAAAAAGCACTGAGAGAGAGAGAGAGATAGAGACATTAGGATGAATAATCATTTCGGTTCATCATAAGATCACTATGGCAGACTTGTGCACTGTGAAGGTGTTCGACATTCTACTACCGATGGCCACACACAGAGCAACGGTGTTGAGCGAATGCAGCTAAGAGAAGGAAAAAGAGAGAGAATCAGGAGACAGGATAAGTAGCAGAGCGAGAGAGAGAGAGCGAGAGAGAGAGAGAGAGAGAGAGAGAGAGAGAGAGAGAGAGAGAGAGAGAGAGAGAGAGAGAGAGAGAGAGAGAGAGAGAATGTGTGTGTGAGGCCAGGGGAGGATGCTGCTATAAAAACCCTGTACAGCCAAGACAGGTGGCAAAGAGTTCAGGGTTAAAAAGAAATCAATAATGGCACCAACCCAGACAGACAGAAAAGATGAGAGAGACAGACACAAAGGATGAGACAGAGAAAGGAAGATGAGAGAGACAGACAGAAAGGATGAGAGACAGAGAGACAGGAATTCCAATCAAAAGACTGAGCTTGAAGTAGCACTTCTGTGTACATTATGATACAGGGAGAGGATGTATAGCCACAGAAAACGACAGGAGAACAGCATAAAACACCCTGATCACAAACACAAATGGTTGTGCCCCTGCTGGACATGCCAGGCTGAATCTACACTGCAGCCCCTGCTGGAATGTCAGCAGATTCTGAAAGAAGGTTCCAAAGACACTTTTCAGGTGCCTGAAGTAAAAATGCTTCACATTCTTTGAGCTCGTCATGCCACAGCACAAGTCGCGAATGTTGAAGTGTGTGACAACCTAAAGCTTGTGGAAGCCATGACAGCCTATCACAGACACACTTCAGGCCAGAACTCTGCGGCTGTGCGCACGGTGTTGTGTGTGTGTGTCCAATGTGTGTGTCCTCGTGTCTGTGTATGTGTATATACAGTAGTTATTTAAACTGTCTGCAAAGTGGCTATGAAATTCTTTAATCGAGGTCAAGTTTGAACTGGAAGATAGTGAGATACTCTCAACAGCAAAAAACAACAACCAGCTAAGATCTAGGAATTTTCATGAAACATCAGTCAAATCATACCCAGCTCAATCTCACGATGCCGTTTGGACCAGAACCAGATGATGACCTTTTCCCAAACGAGCTCGGAGATGTTTGGATCAGAATCAGATGATGGCCTTCTTCCCAAACGAGCTCTGAGATGTCATCACTACCCTCCTCGCCACACACCCAACACACGTCCACATCTGTCTCAAACATCTCTCATCACTATCGGTCTTCATATCGCCCCATCACCCCCGAATGCATGTGCATTATTTTGAGCGCTCGCCCCAGTCTCGTGTTACAGAACAGAATCTCCTGATCATGATTAAAAATTCATGTGTTTTTCTTTTTCTTTTTTTGGTTCATCTCTGAACTATTGATGGGTCTGGCTGGACCTCAGCGGTCAGGAGCTGATGGGAAGGTCAAACACAAGAGACAGAGAGGAAGATATTTTATATATTTAATATTAACAATAATAGTAAAAATAATAACCCCACGCATGTAATAATCTCCTTTACCACATCTATCCTGTTTCATTTATTTGAACCAGAACACAAGGTGTATAAACAGTAAGTAATACTGGATGTGGATGTAATACGATGATTAAAAAGTGATCAGTAAACTCTTCTCTTCTCCTGATTTTCTCTGGTTCTGTACTGAGTGAGCCATTCCCCCTATTCAGGAATCTTTGGCATGCTACTATCATCTGGGGACTGAACGGTGTGTAAACAGACAGCATGCAAATCATGTTGATTCCTTCTCAGAACTGGATGGGGAGTTGACTCCTCTCTCGGGTTTGAAGGGGGGAGTTGACTCCTCTCTCGGGTATGAAGGGGGAGTTGACTCCTCTCTCGGGTTTGAGGGGGGAGTTGACTCCTCTCTCGGGTTTGAGGGGGGAGTTGACTCCTCTCTCGGGTATGAAGGGGGAGTTGACTCCTCTCTCGGGTTTGAGGGGGGAGTTGACTCCTCTCTCGGGTATGAAGGGGGAGTTGACTCCTCTCTCGGGTTTGAGGGGGGAGTTGACTCCTCTCTCGGGTTTGAAGGGGGAGTTGACTCCTCTCTCGGGTTTGAAGGTGGAGTTGACTCCTCTCTCGGGTATGAAGGGGGAGTTGACTCCTCTCTCGGGTTTGAAGGTGGAGTTGACTCCTCTCTCGGGTATGAAGGGGGAGTTGACTCCTCTCCATGGCAACATGGTGGCTCGGTGGTTAGCACGTTTGCCTCTCAGCACTGGGGTCTTGGGTTCAAGTCCCTATCTAAGTGGAGTTTCCATGTTCTCCCCGTGTCTTTGTGGGTTTCCTCTGGGGCCTCCGGTTTCCTCCCACAGTCCAAAAACATGGAGATTAGGTAAATTGGCATTCCCTGATTCCCTTACAAATTCTCCCTGAGTGTGTGTCTTTGTCCCTTCATGTCCAATAAAAAGCAGTTGTCTGAGTGTGTGTGCTTGTATGCCCAGTGGTGGATGGTGCTCTGCCACTAGGGTCTGTCCTCTCTCACCTTCCTGCACCCCATTCAGTCCCCCAGGGGGCTGTGGATCCCAGTAGAGAGTATGCTGTGCGCAATTGGCTGCCGCTTCTCACCGGAGTGTGATTGGTTGTACCTGTGTTAAAATTGTAAAGCGACCTTGGGTATATAGAAAGGCGCTATATAAGTTGAAGATTCATTCATTCATTCATTCTCTCGGGTTTGAGGGGGAGTTGACTCCTCCCTCGGGTTTGAAGGAGGAGTTGACTCCTCTCTCGGGTTTGAGGGGGAAGTTGACTCCTCTCTCGGGTTTGAGGGGGGAGTTGACTCCTCTCTCGGGTTTGAAGGGGGAGTTGACTCCTCTCTCGGGTATGAAGGGGGAGTTGACTCCTCTCTCGGGTTTGAGGGGGGAGTTGACTCCTCTCTCGGGTATGGCTGCGAGGTTGAATGGGGACATCATGAGGGCGACCACATCTGTTTGACAGGTTCTTCTAGATCGAGGGAGAAATAGTGAATGACCACAACGTACTTCACTCGTCCTCAAAGATGCTACTCCTGCCTTGACTGTATTGGTTGGTTCGCTTCTGTCTGCTCTGTCTTCTCTGTACATATTTACCAATACCTTGTGGTTAGTGTGGAAACTGAATGTGTCAAGGCTGTAGAGGTATGTAGAAAACCTCTGACAAGCTCACGTAGCAGTCAGACATTCCTTGTGTTTCTGTTAGTGCCCAGGAACAGAAGCTCACTGGTTTTAGTTCATCAGTATGTACCTGCTGAAGGTTCTCATGTCATCACTTACCACAACTGATTTTGTGATGTCAAGAGCCCAAAATGTTAGCATGAGAGTTTAGTAATTTCACCCTTTAAAAACTTTCTTACCATTTTCATTTAGAAGGTTCTTGAGGGGTTTGATCAACTTGGGGGTAAGTAAGTGAGATGGGGAGCTATCCCAGGAAGGCGTCTTCAGCCTGAGAAGTTCTTCAAAGGCTTTAGCTCTGTGGCTGTCTGCATCCTGACATGGACAGCACCTTATTCACCTGTACAGTTGCTGGAGCAGGCTAATCGCATCTCCTCCGTTAGGGTTAAACACGCATCTTCATCTTGATCTGCATCTGTCTAAGCATGGATGAGGATGATGAGGTCATCCATGCAAACATCTCTCTCCTGATTTTTGTACAGCTCAAAGACCACTATCCAGAAGATTCCAGGGGCACGTGCAATTCCACAGGGATGTCTGTGGAAGACAAATCTCAAAGGGTGTTATGAACGTGGCTCGCCCGGCTGCCTCTCTCTCACGGAGAACCTGCCAGAATCTACTGGCCTTGTCCAGCAGCGAGTCCGCCTGTGTTTGTAAACTTGTGTAAAATATCATTGAATATCATTGAACTGCTTTGATCAATGCAAATTCTCATATGTCTGTCTTAAAATATATATATATATCTCCTGGCACCATGGGTTCATACCAATCCTTTGGCTATTATATTTCCTCCACCACCTTACATTGTACGAGGCTCTCAAGTTCAGCTTTAACCTTTGAGAGCGTTGTGACTGACACTCGTGGAGGAAGAGGGGCAGTTAATGGTACCGGAGAGATCTGTGATGGGTTGATGTTCAACAGGCCACACTGGATGTGTTCAGAACTTGTTCTATTCTCCACACCAGATCCCTGGTCTCAATGACATCCCTCCTTAATGGGTTTTAAGCTTCAGGCCACTTAAACATTACGTGCATGTAAAACCCGCACTGTGGCATATTCCAGCCATAAAATGTCCCAGGCGGTTAAGTCTACCCCTTGGGCTCTCCAGAACAGCTGTGGTACTAACTAGCTGTAGTTGGACATGCAGAGACGTGTCTCTGTGGAAATCACACTGCTGTCTGCTCCTGTATCCATCTTAAATGTTACACCAATGTAATGTATTTTTAGCCTCATGTTCCATGGTTTGTTTGAATCTGCGACTGCTTTGGTTTTGACTTCTCCAGGGAAGTGTTGAGTACCCGTCTGATAAGATCGAGGCGCTCTACTCTGATTTAATTCACACCACAATACCGCATCTTCACTCTTTCTACAGCAGGACGGTCAGAAGGGCAGCAGCAGATATCTAGTGGTGCTTTCTGAAGAGGGTGAGAGAAACACACACCAGCAGTCCATAATTGAGTAATGATCGGAGAGTAAGTGGACTCTAGGTTAACACGTTGAAAACAGTGATGTAATTTCAGCTCAGCTCTTAGACATAATTACAGCCAATCAGATGTCTTCCGATTCCCTCCACCTCCACTCAGATGTCTGGTTTCTATTACATTAGCAAATTAATCACTGGACCACTGCATTGTCCTCTACTGGCAATCATTACTGCAATTACAAACACATCCGGCTCACCCACACAAAAGTAGATACACACATACACACATACACGTACATATACACACAAAGCACTTATTCATACAATTTCAAACACTGGAGCCATTAATTCTGCTGTAATTGACATTAATTTACCATGAAGCAGTATAAATTGCTCTCAGTAAAAAACATGTAGAGAAGTTGGAGAAACATTAGACCAACTGGAAGATGGCAGTCACATTAAGAGAATGTGTAGGCAGAGTGTTGCTGAAAAAATAATAATCAAATGAATAAAAACAGATCTAGTATCTAGTGTATATTAAGTTTGTATGGCTGGCAAACTTCCATGCCAGAGTCCTATTGGGTTATGGCGTATCGGGTCTCGATGGCACCGCAGCTAGGCTGGACCATCATCTGGAGTTCTGATTCATACTGCTATTCAGCCAAGTCCTGATCAAACTACAGAAATACTATCTGTACTGACTCAACACAGGTTGTCAGGCCTTGCCAACGTGGTGAACTTGCGGTTCATTATACCATGATGTACAATTTTTCTTCAGTTGAATCAAACTTAAGGAGTTAATGAATTTTGAATGTCCGTGTTTGTCCATTCTCATGGGACCCTTCTCAAGATCATTTAAACCCTTCCTGACCATTTATCATCACTCACCCAACACTCATCACTCACTCAACACATTCATCACTCACCCAACACTCATCACTCACCCAACACATTCATCACTCACCCAACACATTCATCACTCACCCAACACTCATCACTCACCCAACACATTCATCACTCACTCAACACATTCATCACTCACCCAACACTCATCACTCACCCAACACATTCATCACTCACCCAACACATTCATCACTCACTCAACACATTCATCACTCACCCAACACATTCATCACTCACCCAACACACTCATCACTCACCCAACACATTCATCACCCTGTGATAGTGCAGGACAGAGAACAATACACTTGTCAAATTTGTCTTGGTTTCTTTAATGGGATCTTCTGCATGCTCTTGTGTGTCTCCACCTCTTCAGGGTGCTTACCGAGGACATCAGTCTACCTGATTTGCAATGTTACATACTGCAGAATACACTGTATAAACCAAACTTAACATTGATTTGAGCTACACTGTGTATGGAACAGCTTAAATAGCTAATTAACAAGAACCCGAGGCAGCGTACGTGCATGTATTATTTGTGCTGCAGTACTGCAAGATGCCAACGCAGGTAGGTACATCTGCCCACTTCCCCAGCTTGTGCAGTGGGTGTGTGTTACTGGTGTGTGTGTGTGTGTGTGTGTGTGTGCACTCCTCACTACACCCCAGGCAGAGCACACTCTTTGAAGATGCTGTTTGATGAGTTTCTTTCAGTCAAAAGTCTAATTTCAGGAAGTGGGCCGAACCGAAGAAGAGGACACCAGAGGGGTTCTGCGTTCTTCTGCTTGTGCTAACGCTGCAGCCTCCGTCAAATACAACACTGCCCGAGAGGCGCCCTGCCCGCGAGGCGCCCTGCCCGCGAGGCGCCCTGCCCGCGAGGCGCCCTGCCCGCGAGGCGCCCTGCCCGCGAGGCGCCCTGCCCGCGAGGCGCCCTACCCGCGAGGCGCCCTGCCTGTGAGGCAAGAGTAGGCTAACGGGGGAGCGCGAGGCAGGTAAACAGGCCGAACTACCCGCTCACAGACAACATCAGCACACCAGTACCTGATAGTTGAAACAAACAAACACAAACAGCAGCAGAAATGCAGAGTCTGTAGGCTGGGAGTTGGGACCTGTGTAAGGAAACAGCATGTATGGGCCTGAACGGAAGATGAAGACCCGCGGCTAAAACTGGAGAGCAGCACTAATACAGACTGGACGACTGCTGGCAGGATGAGACAGCATGGAGTTCTGTGGCTGGTTTCACACACATCATTGAACCGACGTTAGGGGCCATTAGCCCAGTGTGAGGACACAGAGGTCTCTGTTGGGGGTAAAACAGTATTAGTCTCAAATCTTTCTATAGTAACTTTCAGTGATGCCTCTAAACGCACAGCATATTCTCAGAAAT
Organism: Brachyhypopomus gauderio; assembly: GCF_052324685.1. Classification (NCBI taxonomy): domain Eukaryota; kingdom Metazoa; phylum Chordata; class Actinopteri; order Gymnotiformes; family Hypopomidae; genus Brachyhypopomus; species Brachyhypopomus gauderio. The sequence goes on from NW_027506955.1 coordinate 70,523, forward strand.
GAGAGGCATGCACGGAATCCGTTTTTGAGAGCATGACCACATTTGCCTTAGTAAGAATGTTCGGAGCTAAGCGCTTAAGGATGCCAGATACAGAATACAAACCGATCGTGGCTTTCAGAAAGGGATTACACTCCACATACCAAAACTGTTAGAGCTTTAAAGCTACGCCAGTCTGAAAACATTTACAAAAACTTCATACATGTTGCATTTTTTTTTTAGTTACTCATTTAACATTTCCAATGATCTTTGGCAAATTTTATCTGACCTTATTTTATAATAGGGACAGCCATGTGGACATAGACCAAACGTCTGTACACAGCCTATTTTAACAACGCTACATGGCCATCATTACCATGTCCCCTTGATTCTCTCGGGCTCTGTAATCTGCAGCTAAAGTGTTCTACATGGTCTCTTGGTATTAACCAATTAGGAGACGTCTCTATCAGGAAGTGGTGCTTTCTGCGTGTAAAGTGGGCGTGTGTACAGTGAAGGGGAGGATTATCTCAGTGTGTGCACATCTCTGGAGAAAGGAGCCCTGGTGTAAACCTCAATGACTCGAGGCCTAGATGTGGGAGCCTCTGGTGGTGAAAGTCAGGCGGAAGTTAGCCCTGTCAAATCGATTACAGGAGATTTAAAGCAGTTACAGTAGCAAAGTCTGAATAAAAAGAGCAACATCATTTTCTGGATACAGAAATGAAAGAATAAATAACTAAAGGGATTAGCGAGGACATGAGATTAACGCCTGGAACAAGTGTAATTTCCTCCGGAGACACATGTTGAGCTTTACCATCAAAGTCCTCATTTCAACCACTTGTTAAGGAGAAGATAAGGGCACGCGTGCGCACACACACACACACACACACACACACACACACACACACACACACACACACACACACACACACACCTTTCACTCTAAAGGTCTAAAAGTACCAGGAACAATCTACAACACACTTCACTAATCCAGTTTATTCTTTTTCAGCAAAAAAGAGTAAAAGGAGAAATAAACCCAAAGAAAGGCTACAGAATTATTCTCGTATCCATATCGATTTTCATCTGTTTAACAATGTTAACCTAAAAATGTAAAGGAAATGCAGCTCTATGCTAGTGTAAGTTAATCAGAAACATAAAGGTTAAATAAGGATTTCTTTAAGATACAGGATATTCACTTCTCTTCAACTCTGTTTCTTGTCAACAACATAGCAGAAAAACAGATTAAAAAAAAAAAAAAAAGAAAAAGGTAATTTGGGAGCTCCGCCTCCGAGCTTCCCCCAGAGCCTCCCCATGGCCCTAAAGACCGCCCCCCGCCCCTGCACACAAACACATGTGAGTGTGTTGGAGAAAGGGAGGGAGACACCAAGAGGGAGAGGAAGAAAACATAAACAAAAATATTATATCTAGCTGAGAATGAATCGAGAGAGAGAGAGAGAGAGAGAGAGAGAGAGAGAGAGAGAGAGAGAGAGAAACAGAAAGAGAGAACAGAAATTAAGAGGGGGGGGAATCCCATTGAGAGTTGCAGCTTGCAGGAGGCAGAGCATTACTAAATACATCGTGGGGGGTCGAGAGCCGTAGTTTGAAATCACAAGTATACAGAGTGTACTTATTCAGACCTGAACTACAGTTCCCATGAATCCCTGGGGTTCTGCTGATGGGCTGATCCCAAATGAACCCAGTCCAATGGGTACCGTTTGTTTTAGCTTCTGTCCTTGTGCTGCACACACACACGGACCCAACGTCATACATGAAGACATAACCGAAACTGCTTGTTTATGTGTAGGTAGGTAAGTGTGTGTGTGTTTGGGGGGTTGGGGGGTCTGTGTGCATGTGCGTGTGTGTGGGCATGTGAAGGAGAGAATCATCTCTGTGTGAAGTGAGAGGTGCTTCCTGTATGCTCAAGCGGTGCCAGTGTGTGGAGAAGGTCCGGGTGTTCCTCCTGAGCCCAGACCTGCAAAGCAACGTCTCTTCTGGGTCATGTTGTCCAGGTCAAACTCCATCCCCCTTTGAAAGGGGCCGGGGGAGGAAGTGCATGCGTCTGCGGTGTGGGTGGAGACTCGTGAGGGTGGATGAAGTCGTCCCAGACATCCCGCTCGACTGGCCTGTTCCTTTGGAGTCGGTCGCAGTGTCGGGAGAAGCCCTTCTCCAAACCACTGACCCACACAAACCACACACATCCAGCCTAGCTCTTGGGCCTGCAAGCCACTGGCAGGAAGGATGCGTTGGGTTTGGAATGATCTCATGTCCTACAAACCTGCACTGAGACGTATCAGAAACACAAGGCTGAAAGAGCGGACAGAGAAGCTGTGGTCACCAAGAGGTCAGAGGTCACAGACACAGGGCACCCTAGGGGCCTTCGTTATGAGGTGATTTGCTCTCTCTCTGATTTTTGGGTTGGGAGGTGTTTCTTGGGAGGGAATTTCAGGGGTTCCAACAAGATCCATTAGAATGGGGCTTAAGACAGCTGTGAGGGGCATCAGAACCTTTAGAATGTATGCATGTTGGTGTGTGTGTGTGCATGTGTGTGTGTGTGTGTGTGTAATAGGAGGCATGTTTTAAACAGTGCTAAGGGAACAGGGGGTTAACTGTTCAGCACACACTCAGCAGTGCACAGAGGCTCTGAGCGCCACCACTGGCCTCAGAGAAGAGAGAAGGTAATAGTGGGAGAGATTGGCTCTGTGTGTGTGTACGTGTGTGAGTGTGTGTGTGTGTGTGTGTGTTCAGGAACACTCCTCTCCGATGCGCTGGCAGGAACGTCCCACCTTGCGGTCTAGTTTGACCATCTTCAACACGGCCTCTTCTCGCCCGCGGCCCAGGTGGTCAAACAGACAGTCATGCTGCTCTGGCAACCGGTGTAACATGCAGAACACATAACCTGGAAGAGAGAGAGAGAGAGAGAGAGAGAGAGAGAGGAGAGAGAGAGAGAGAGAGAGAGAGAGAGAGAGAGAGAGAGAGAGAGAGGGGGGGGGCAGAGGAGGAGAGAGAGAACAGACAGAAAGAGGGGGGGGAGGAGGAGGAGAGAGAGACAGAGAGAAAGAACAGACAGAAAGAGTGAGGGGGAGAGGAGGAGAGAGAGAACAGACAGAAAGAGGGGGGGAGGAGGGGGGAGAGAGAGAGAAAAACAGCACCACTGATTGTCATCTTCCCCCTATTATAAAGAAACAACTGAAAATGGCACAGAACAATGTCTCAGATTAGGGCGGAGGCGTGGGGGGCCGGGGCGGAGGCGTGGGGGGGCGGGTCGGAGGCGTGGGGGGGGGGCGGGTCGGAGGCGTGGGGGGGGCCGGGGCGGAGGCGTGGAGGGGCGGGTCGGAGGCGTGGGGGGGCCGGGTCGGAGGCGTGGGGGGGGCGGGGTCGGAGGCGTGGGGGGGCCGGGTCGGAGGCGTGGGGGGGGCCGGGGCGGAGGAGGCGTGGGGGGCCGGGGCGGAGGCATGGGGGGGGGGGGCGAGCCGTGGTGGGCCGGGGCGGAGGCATGGGGGGGGGGGGGGGGAGCCGTGGTGGGCCGGGGCGGAGGAGGCGTGGGGGGGCCGGGGCGGAGGAGGCGTGGGGGGGCCGGGGCGGAGGCATGGGGGGGGGGGGGGAGCCGTGGTGGGCCGGGGCGGAGGAGGCGTGGGGGGCCGGGGCGGAGGCGTGGGGGGGCCGGGGCGGAGGCGTGGAGGGGCGGGTCGGAGGCGTGGGGGGGGGCGGGTCGGAGGCGTGGGGGGGCCGGGGCGGAGGCGTGGAGGGGCGGGTCGGAGGCGTGGGGGGGGCCGGGTTGGAGGCGTGGGGGGGCCGGGGCGGAGGCATGGGGGGGGGGGCGAGCCGTGGTGGGCCGGGGCGGAGGCATGGGGGGGGGGGGGGGGGGGGAGCCGTGGTGGGCCGGGGCGGAGGAGGCGTGGGGGGGCCGGGGCGGAGGAGGCGTGGGGGGCCGGGGCGGAGGCATGGGGGGGGGGGGGGGGGAGCCGTGGTGGGCCGGGGCGGAGGAGGCGTGGGGGGCCGGGGCGGAGGCCTCTCCCACAGAGAGGCTGGAACTTCCAGGTACAATTCCCCATTTCCCACTTGGCTGCACATAAAGCCTGCAGAGTCCAGACACAAGAGAGCTGCACAAGAGGGACGCGCCCGTTTAGCTCAGAGACTCTAACATGGACAGGCTCGTTAAGGACTTTAATGTGTTCATTAATACACATGGTGTTTTAACGAGAGGGAGTGATGATTAAAAGCTCAGCATGTCTCAATTAAGACATGACAATTAGGATCTTCATGGAACTACAGCTGGTTTTGGTACAGCATATACTATAAAAACTCATACATCACACACACAGACTAGCACACACACAAGTGCATACATGTACACACACACACACACACTTTCATGAAGATAAAAGAGGCAGATGATGAGGGATGACTAACAGGAATGATTCCACAGGAGCAGCACAGAGAGATAATCTCCACTTAGCGCTGAGCTGAGTGTGTTAGCTGAACGGAGGGATCCGCTTTTTAAAATGCCAGAGACAAAGTCAGTGTCACCTACTAAAACATGTGAAGTGTGCAGTTTTGCTTAACTGCTCTACACACTTCATTATTATACTCCATCATTATCCTCCGCTAAACCGCAGTCTCAAACACCCGAGCGGAGCCGAGCGGAATGTGTTCACCCAGCACGGTCTGCGCCCTGCCAGAGCTGCAGTGTGTGTGTGTGTGTGTGTGTGGGCCCTCACCACAGCGACATGAGCCCAGCTCCTGCTGGACCAGCTCCAGCTTGGCTTGGCAACGGTGACAGCGTCTGCGGTTCTTTTGCTTGGACCCTCGTGGAGATTCGTCCGACGGCTCGCCCAGACGCACCCGCTTCTCCGGGGACGCCTCGCTCTCCGAACCTGAGGCTGGGAAGATGGAGGCGCACCCACGCACGCGCGCACCCACGCACGCACGCATAAATGCACAGAAACATGGCCACAGATGCACACACACACAAGAACTGAATATGACCTTAGAAACCTGGACTGTACAAAAGCGAGATTTTCAGCAAAAGCCAGATGATAAAGTACCTGGTAAGTACTCAGTGGTTTTTAAACCGCGTGTAATTCAGCAGAATGACCTCTGCACTGCACTCAAACGCAATGAACCACCAAAATAAAAACTGCAGTTTTCTCCAAACACAAAACACAAATCTCAGATTTTCCAGTGAAGCTGCTACACAGCCAGATGGCGGCAGGACGTCCAGGTGAAATGGTTAACGTTCAACACTGCATCTGTCCCTCACAGCCTGGCCAGTGGAAGCACTAAAGGAGAACGCTTGTGTGTGAGAGGACTGGCCTACCTGAGACACATGGCCGTTTTGTGGGAGTGGCTAGTGTGCGACGTGGTGTGTCTGTACTTGAGGCTTCTGAAGAGAAAGGAGAGGGGGAGGGAGAGAGAGAGAGAGAGAGAGAGAGAGAGAGAGAGAGAGAGAGAGAGAGAATAGAGAGAGGAAGAATTGAGGATGAGGATAACTAGAAAAGATCATTAGAAGTCTAAAGTGCCCACAAAACTTTTGACTTTATGGGGTAGGGTTATGAGGGGTAGGGTCTTCTAAATGTTTCCCATGATGGACACATGCTGAGTGTGTTTGTGGTAATGAGTACTAGCTGAGTTTAGCCTGTAAAGGTAAATAGAATTTTTCATCAGCGTGTGTCTGTGTGCATGCGTCTTTCTGTCTGTGTGCGCATGCGTCTGTCTGTGCATGTGTCTGAGTGTGTGTCTGAATATCTGCATGCGTGTGTCTGAGTGTGTTTGTCTCTTGGTTCTTACCATATCAATGCATTCATTATGATTGTCCATAATAACTAAGTGGTATTTTAGATATTCAGGTATTTAGAGTTGCCTGCTACTATTATACTGTTATTTGTATTTGAAATCTCTAGTTTCTCCAAGTTGTCTTTTTTTATCCCAAGTCCTCTCCATGTATAATAAAATTTTAATAGTATTTTAATATTCAAAGAATTTAATTAAAAATTCATGCAGAACCTTGCTGATCTCGACATCGCCCAATTAAATGTTACAAGTACAAACTTGTTTATTCATTTTTAAATAAAAACACATTTTCAAAAGTAAAAGTTTATTACTTTATAGACTACACTGCCCTCGAGTCTTTTATTATTAATATATGGAAAATGTACTACGTACTGTATGAGTAAATTAGAGATGGTTTAGATTCATTTTTCATTCATTCATGTTGGGTCTGCACATGGGCTATGAGTCCAGAACACCACCCAACTATTGCCCTGGATACTAGAGTCTATTACACCACCCAACTATTGCCCTGGATACTGGAGTCTATTACACCACCCAACTATTGCTCTGGATACTAGAGTCTATTACACCACCCACACTATTGCCCTGGATACTATAGTCTATTACACCACCAACTATTGCCCTGGATACTGGAGTCTATTACACCACCCAACTATTGCCCTGGATACTGGAGTCTATTACACCACCCACACTATTGCCCTGGATACTAGAGTCTATTACACCACCCAACTATTGCCCTGGATACTGGAGTCTATTACACCACCCAACTATTGCCCTGGATACTAGAGTCTATTACACCACCCACACTATTGCCCTGGATACTAGAGTCTATTACACCACCAACTATTGCCCTGGATACTGGAGTCTATTACACCACCCACACTATTGCCCTGGATACTGGAGTCTATTACACCACCCAACTATTGCCCTGGATACTGGAGTCTATTACACCACCAACTATTGCCCTGGATACTAGAGTCTATTACACCACCCACACTATTGCCCTGGATACTAGAGTCTATTACACCACCAACTATTGCCCTGGATACTGGAGTCTATTACACCACCCAACTATTGCCCTGGATACTGGAGTCTATTACACCACCCAACTATTGCCCTGGATACTGGAGTCTATTACACCACCCAACTATTGCCCTCGATACTGGAGTCTATTACAGCACCCAACTATTGCCCTGGATACTAGAGTCTATTACACCACCAACTATTGCCCTGGATACTAGAGTCCATTACACCACCCACACTATTGCCCTGGATACTGGAGTCCATTACACTACCCACACTATTGCTCTGGATACTAGAGTCTATTACACCACCCACACTATTGCCCTGGATACTGGAGTCTATTACACCACCCAACTATTGCCCTGGATACTGGAGTCTATTACACCACCCACACTATTGCCCTGGATACTAGAGTCTATTACACCACCCACACTATTGCCCTGGATACTAGAGTCTATTACACCACCAACTATTGCCCTGGATACTGGAGTCTATTACACCACCCAACTATTGCCCTGGATACTGGAGTCTATTACACCACCCAACTATTGCCCTGGATACTGGAGTCTATTATACCACCCAACTATTGCCCTGGATACTGGAGTCTATTACACCACCCACACTATTGCCCTGGATACTAGAGTCTATTACACCACCAACTATTGCCCTGGATACTGGAGTCTATTACACTACCCACACTATTGCCCTGGATACTAGAGTCTATTACACCACCCACACTATTGCCCTGGATACTAGAGTCTATTACACCACCCACACTATTGCCCTGGATACTGGAGTCTATTACACCACCCAACTATTGCCCTGGATACTGGAGTCTATTGCACCACCCAACTATTGCCCTGGATACTGGAGTCTATTACACCACCCACACTATTGCCCTGGATACTGGAGTCTATTACACCACCCACACTATTGCCCTGGATACTGGAGTCTATTACACCACCCAAACTATTGCCCTGGATACTGGAGTCTATTACACCACCCACACTATTGCCCTGGATACCTCCACCACTCGGCTTGTGCCCTCGCTAGAATACGGCAGGGCAAAGTTGTTAGCCATGAAAGTTGTTAGCCGTGTGTTTTTACGTCTTAACCAGAAGAATGTTTAGTGGAGTTGGGTGGAGGCAGATGGAGTGGCGTTTACATACATCACAGGGATGTTGAATCTGATTGGCCCATCACTCGCCTGACTGCACCGCCCACACGATGTCACACAGCACATCTCCCTTCTCTTCAGCCATGCCGGTATATATTATTAGCACAATATTGCCACTCTCTGGATTTATGATGAACTGCCTTTGATGTGAACCTGTTTACATCACGAGGGAGTAACTCTGCAACATTTCCATTACTGTCCATGATGTATTTGAGATTAAGCATCTGGACGGTCGTGCGCAAAGCAGGCCTGTACAATGATACCTTGGTCAGGTGTCTGTCCACCCAGGTACCACATCCACCTGGCTCTGGTCTCCTGAACCACAACCATACTTCCTAAAGCTGCACTCACCTTCCTGTGCAGAGAGGGGCGTGGCGTCTGTTGAGGGACCCTCAGAGCTGACCTGCGCAGAGGACATCGTTTGGCTACTGCTGCTGCTCGTCTCGTTACAGAAGACTGCTGATTGGCTATTGCTGGAGCTGGGGGTGGGCTCTGACGAGCAGCCCTCATCGGGTTGTTTCTTCTGGACGTCTGATGCAGACAAGATTAAAGGTGAGAGTGGAGAGGCTGTGAGAGGAATCACACGAAGAGCTACGGAGCGAGAGGAATAAAACGGCACCATGCAGGAGTTGTGGGGGAGGATGAGGAGAGAAGGAGGCGCTACGTGACTAATACTCCCCACACACTCTCACTAGAGGTGGGCGATATGCACGGAGACGTACATCGTGGTGTTTTCCACTGCCCAGACAATATGATACCAAGATATACACGAAAATAGAAAAAAAGTCATAAAGATTGACGTTATCCAGTGGTGTAGGTTTCATTTCCACTTTGGGGGGACACTGCTCACATGACTTGACCCAAAAAGATGAGAAATTACAGCATGAATGATTGGAGCCCCCTCCGATTACTACTAATTATTATCACCATAATCATGACCAATCGAGCCATTATGAGCCATTTTGAGCCTCGAATCAGTTGCAGTCTTTCTTTCGTTTATTGTGCCAATAGATGTTTACACTTCAGAAATACAATAAAATATATTTAAATTAATCAAATGTTTTTAAAGTAACTTAAGTACTTGGGGAAATTGTGTTTTACCATTTTAATCACTATGATGTAACTTTTCCCCCTATTTACAGAATGCACCATTTCTTCATAAAATTTTAATTAACCATTTTCTATCTAGGACTATTATGATGTAGCAACTTCCTCAATGCAGTTATATTTTAAAAAACGTTTGTATTAACACTAATGCATATTAGTGTCTACATATTGTAGAATTTACCTACAGTCACCAGAAGACTTGAAAAACTTTGAGAAAAGTGTTGAGACAGCAGCTTTGGTGTGACTAAAGTGAACCCTGGTGCGACTGCTCCACTATCGTGGTTCATTGGCGCACATACTGCCTGTCAGACTCTGATGTGTGACAGAAAAGTAGACCAAGTGCGGTTTGTCTGAAGACCAAAGACAGGACAGGACAGGACGGGACAGGACAGGACGGTTTTCACGTGAAGTAGGTTGGTGTTTCTGCCCTTAGCTAGGGCAAGACAGTGTTGGCATGGCACAGGAGAGTGTGCAGGCTACGGTGAAGCTCTGACCCCGGTCCCATTCCAGCTGAGGGACCTTCGGGTGTGGAAGTGTCCGTAGACGTGCACTTCTGCCTGGGCACCGCTTGCATTTCCCTCCTCACTATTTCTGCCATCAAAACATGTTTAGCAACCGACTTAGCAAAGGTAGCTCACGTGGAGATTGGGACATTGGTGTTTATTTGTTTGGTTTTTGTTTTTTTACAGAAGAGGAGTTAAAGAGAACCAGAGTAATTATCTGCCTTTGCAGTCATTGGAAAAGTAATTGGAAAGTGGAAACGTAAGGAGTCAACGTGGGTGCATTTGTGATTTGTCTATAATGAGAGTAAAGGGCTGTGTGTGTGTCCCAGGTGCAGCTGAACATGCTTGTGTTTATCATGTCTTGTGAGCAGTGCTGTCACTGGTCTGGGCCGTATCAAGGTCTGGCAATATCCCCATCATGGCACTGTGACATACCAATATTCACTTTAATACCGGTATACCATCCAGCCCTAGCTCTCTCTTGCGCTCTCTCTCTCTCTCTCTCTCTCTCTCTCTCTCTCTCTCTCACACACACACACACACACTCTATCATATGCAAACAAAGAAGACAGCTAAGAGACATTTTTAAACTTGTCCCATTAAATACTTTGAGGGCAGAGTGACATGACATGACATCACACACACACACACACACACACACACAGACACACACACACACACACACACACACACACACACACACACACACAGACACACACAGACACACACACACACTTTTACCTGCAAAACATTTGGAGCAGAGGTTCATGGTTTTGCTTGACCTGGAGAAAGAACAACACAAATGTGTAAATCAGAGACCGCTGAACACATTGTATTACACACACACACACACACACACACACAAACTGACCAGCAAACTAGCCAATCAGATGTGAATGCATCAATCTGTCCCAAAGACAGAAGGAAGAGAGACTGGAGCTTCATGGTGCCCTTCTCAGACATGGGCCCAACACACTCTGAGGTGCTTGTATGTAATCAGACATGGGCCCAACACACTCTGACGTGCTTGTATGTAATCAGACATGGGCCCAACACACTCTGCTGTGCTTGTATGTAATCAGACATGGGCCCAACACACTCTGCTGTGCTTGTATGTAATCAGACATGGGCCCAATACACTCTGCTGTGCTTGTATGTAATCAGATATGTTCCCAACACACTCTGATGTGCTTGTATGTAATAGAAAGCCCTTCTGTTCATTACCGAAGTTACTTGTGCGAGAGCACCATTTTGCCAAAACGATTATGGTCTGCAAGATTATCTTAACGATTACAGCGATGAAAACAATTACAGCACAGCCAGTTTTCCTCCTACAACTTCTCCATTTAATCTGACCCACAATTTCACTTTCACCCCAACACAACACTCTACCCTGAACAGTACCCACACATACTATATTTACCACAGTAATGATACAATACTGTTCAGATTTATGAGACAGGATCATCATTAGCTTTCCTGAATGTGTCCTAATAAAAAATGTGTCCAAACAAATCACAGCCAACCATATCAATGGCACAAAATCTATCTGTCCAAAATCTGTGTCCAGTCTCGCTAGGCTTTTCTCTTTCAGCTGTACCTGACAGTAACCCTTAAGGAATTGCAGGACTTTTTATGCAAGTGAGTTAATGTTAAAATATTACAAGGCATACCTCTTCCAAAAAAAAAAAAAAGTGATATCCTGTTCATTTAAGTGACCCACACAGATCTGAAAAACAGAACTGAAGAAATGAACCACATTCTAAGTAAAGGCTGAGGTTTTCCAGCAATTAAGTGTTTGTTTTTAAAAGTACAACAACCATAGCAACCACAAAAAGTCCACTTTCATTTAAAGGATTTCAGACCACATTTAAGTGACTGATAAATTATAGAATCCATTATCGACCCAAACGCTAGTACCTGTTAGCAATGCACCATCACCATTCAGCATTATGGACAAACACTCAACGGCCACTTTATTATGTAGCCTATACCTTGCTAGTACCGGGTTGGACCCCATTTTGCCTTCAGAACTGCTTTAATCCTTTGTGGCATAGATTCAACAAGGTACTGGAAACATTCCTCACGGAGTCTGGTCCATATTGACATGATAGCATCACACAGTTGCTGCAGATTTGTCAGCTGCACATCCATGATGTGAATCTCCTGTTCCACCACATCCCAAAGGACCATCCGCCTCAAGGTTCGACGTGTTGTGCATTCAGTGATGCTCTTCAGCATGCCTCGTTTGTAACTTTATTTGAGTTACCGTTGCCGTTCTATCAGCTCGAACCAGTCTGGCCATTCTCCTCTGACCTCTGGCATCAACAAGGCATTTGCGCCCACAGAACTGCAGCTCACTGGATATTTTCTCCACATGGAGATGGATGTGTGTGAAAATCCCAGTAGATCAGCAGTTTCTGAAATACTCTGTCCAGCCTGTCTGGCAACAACAACCATGTCACGTTCAAAGTCCCTTAAATCACGTTTCTTCCCCATTCTGATGCTCGTTTGAACTGCAGCAGATCGTCTTGGACATGTCTACATGCCTAAGTGCATTGAGTTGCTGCCATGTGATTGGCTGATTCAACATTTGTGTTAATGAGCAGTTGGACAGTTGCACCTAATAAAGTGGCCGGTGAGTGAATATCTCAAGAACTATTCCCTCCGTTTCTCAGCCTGTCACTCACTCTGAGAGGAAGACAGATAAACAGCATAAAATAACATCAACAGTAATCACAATCACCACCAAAAGAGATGGATGAATGGAGAGAGGCCCTTCATTTATACCAAGTAGAGAGAACAGTCACACACTTGTGTGTGTTGTCCTTTCTTGCCGTCAGGCCGTGACGTTAATTATGATGTTTTGCAAGTATGAAAAGCTTAAAACATTCTCTGCACTGATTAACAAAGGAAAAAATGTCAATGGCTTAAGAAAGTATTCTAAAAATGTAACACCCCTCCTGAAAACCAAACTAAAATCAGAAACAAACGCTCATCTTTCAACCGCACAGGAATACACTAAACCGCACGACAGGAACAGACAAAACCAGGAAACCTACAACTAAGCACAGAATGTATTCAGGACTCGTATTCAAAGTCGCTGCCTTAATTTAGAATACTACAAACTAAACACAGACCGCTTTTGAAGGGCTTCCACCATTCCAGTCAGGGGGAAGTTGTGGCAGTCTCTGGTTCAGGGGGCGGGGCGTAAATGTGCACACACCCCCTCCCCACTTTGCCCTGCCCACCATATTTCTTTCACACGCCACTCCAAGCCAATTGGGGGGTGGGGTATGTGCAGGCAGGAACAGGATTAATTTGTCATCTCCTGTTAAATGTCAGCTGCAATTAAATCTTACGAAGGAAGCCAAGAGTCTCAATCAAGGCTGTGCGGTACTTACTCAAATGGCTGTGGGCAAAATTAGCAAAGGCGGTGGGGGCAACAGAAGTCAAACTAAAAACAACCCCTGCCCCCAGCAGAGAGAATCAACACAGGTTGTTTTGTTTTTTAAAGGCGTGTTTATCCTGTTCTAAGTCTTCAGAAGAAAGTCCTACATCCATTAATGCAGTGCTGGGAGTCCAAGGCATGCAGAAACTTTGAATGTCCAAGATCAACCATTTAACTCTCTAATGTACACCTGAAGTGACAACGCTGAGAAAGAAGTATGAAAATATGCTTTTCATACAAGTCATGAAAGCATACAATAATACCAGAGGTGGACATTCCAGGTTCAGAAAGTAAAAGTCCTCACCAGGATTTTGCTCAGGCTTCCAGTATTGTGTTGATTCCATTAATTTTACCTCACACTAATTAGAAAATCCAGCAAGCTTGAATAAAATCCTGGGAAGAACTTTTATTTTCTGAACCTGGATTGCCCACCTCTAAATAATACTGCAAAGCCTGAACCAGCACAATTATTATGCTAAGAAAAACGCTTTTAATCTGGAGATAAATATAGTGATATTTGATGTTATTGATATTCTCAGATTTTTAAAGATGTTGGAACGAACACTGTGCATCAGTAGAACAGAAATCATATTTTAAAAATACTAGTACATAAAAAATACACACAAAAAGGAAAACATTAGATAATTGGTGATAAGAACAATGAAATACGACCTATGGCCTATTGGACTAACACTCAGCTACTTATGCAGTTTAACACTAACACAGTCACACTACTGGGTTGTATACTGGCGACACGAGCTTTCTCAAGTTTAAATGTACAGGCACAAACACACCTGTAAACAACACACACGTCTGTACATAATAAACGTGTTCAATTTCAACTGTAGTCTCTGGCCAGTTAGAACAAAACAACGGGAACACTGAGCAGGACTTGGTGGTATATCGCGGTTATGAAGCCTCTCTGAGCAGGACTTGGTGGTATATCGCGGTTATGAAGCCTCTCTGAGCAGGACTTGGTGGTATGTCGCGGTTATGAAGCCTCTCTGAGCAGGACTTGGTGGTATATCGCGGTTATGAAGCCTCTCTGAGCAGGACTTGGTGGTACATCGCGGTTATGAAGCCTCTCTGAGAAGGACTTGGTGGTATATCGCGGTTATGAAGCCTCTCTGAGCAGGACTTGGTGGTATATCACGGTTATGAAGCCTCTCTGAGCAGGATTTTGTGGTACATCGCGGTTATGAAGCCTCTCTGAGCAGGACTTGGTGGTATATCGCGGTTATGAAGCCTCTCTGAGCAGGACTTGGTGGTACATCGCGGTTATGAAGCCTCTCTGAGGTGCCAACGCTGCTGTATGCATCACTGTGGGGTTTCGTTAAAGAAGAGCCAGACGCCTGTGGAGCAGGAGGACTCTGTGGTTGTAGTAGATGCTCTGTAGTCTGCCCGGAGGTCTAAGGTTCAGCTCTGGTTTCAACTGGACATCGTGTAGCTTTAGTCCATCAATAAAGTACAGACAACCACTGTCCAGGATGGCTGCATCTGGCGTGTTCTTCACAAGGCATCAACACACAATCGGTTCACCTCTGTTTTGTATTTTCTGACAAACTTCCAAAGTCAAAAACAAAAGTTCCAGGTCAGAAGCCCATCAACAATGACGGGTAGGCCTAATTTAACATGGCTCCTGTTAACTAGCATAACAATATTAAAATGCTCCCAAAAATTAAGGCGACATGATCTGATGTCTGTATTAGGTTACATTGCCAAATTAAATGCTGCAAATGTTAGTTGTGAACTACATCTTTCATAAATACACCAAGATGCTATATGCTGGCATTTCTACAAACCAAAAGTGTTCTCATCTTGTTAGTTTCCAACCATATTAATCTGTGATCTTCAGATTGCACCTTTAATCCTGGCAACTGAAAAATGAATCCTCACTTGCCAATTTGTGAAAGGTGAATCCAGTGGTGTTGAAAGCAGGCAGAACCCCATACTCGCACTACAGTGTCTGTATTACTGCTCATGTACTTGCCCCCCCCATTAGAAACGACTCTGCTGATGAACATGGGGGGGTCCACACGCTGCTCAATCTGCTTCTCATCTTTCTGGAAAATGATTATTGACGCCATTTATTATTTAAAAAAACAAAGTAAGAAATAACATGGATCTCGTGATGTAGCTGCTTGCGTCAGATCTGACGTGTAAAGGATTATGGTTTGCTTAAACATTTCATCAGCAGAGTTAAATACAAATCCACTGGCGACAAATAAATTGAGCGGAGCTTACACAAATGGGCAGTGATGCAATGTGGAACTGCCCAATAGGATGGTTTATTTTCTATTAGACGCCTATTTCTAGCCAAGGTGGATAAAATGCTTGTTATTACATATTCCTGCCCTGTACAATTGATCTCAAAAACGGTTTGGATCATCTGTGGCCTTAAATCACCATGTAAATGCCAGGAGACTATGCTGCTGCCAGGTTACTCATTTCAATGAACATTCTCACTTGTTTACAGATATTCGGGAACTACAGCGATCCGGTTTTGAGTTCAACTCCTACAGACAGGTGACGGAGTCCAGGAAGGCCAACACTGCCCTAGCTAAGGGCTACCAGTGCTACCATGGCAACCAGTCAAGTCAGGAGTACCTTCAGGAAGCCAATGTCCCAACCTGAAAGCAGCCTGATGGCAAAAATGCTTCTCAAACATCACTCGCTCTCTGATGAGGCCAAGCAAGAAAAATCACACAGCAGTTCTAGTAATATGCAACTAATTACTTTGGTGATTAAGGGAAGTCAAATCCATAAGCTATAATGCAGTGATGTGTAAAAACAATGTGATTTCTGCACTGACATGACTAGCACTAGCTAGATTAAGCTAACTAAACAGATTAATAGAGCATGTTGTGGTTAGTGTCACTGGCTAGCACTGGTTTAATAAAATGTAAAAGTAAAAAATACATTTAAAAAGTAAACTTCAATGCAGCCCCATTCTACCATACACTCTGTGATAAATTAAATGGCTAGCCTTTACAAACACGATCCAATGTAATGTTTTAGAAGTGAAACTGAATACAGATCTATTATTTGTTAGTGCACTCTGGTTTCTTAGCAGTCTAAAGAGCATCTGTGGAGCCAGTAATAAATCAATTAGAGCAGGGAGAAGAGTGGCCGGATTTACTAAACGTGGCCAATCCTGAGAGCTGATCAGAGATGCTCAGCATATCAGCCACAAAGAAAACATGTCGCCTGTCTGGCAGTGTTTTACCATATCTGACTCCAGACTTCACCACAGCTACTTACTAAATTTTTAAACGTACCTCATGATTGAAGCAAAGTAGATGCTTTTAGCACCATTAACCTCACAGACAACTAGCAAAGATGGCGGCAACAACAGAACCGAGCCAGGAAAGGGCTCTGACTACTTGTGTCCAACACCACAGGTAAAGCAACAGCAGAAAGCTCAAAGAATCACGCAGCGTAAAAGTCATGGGAGTTACAGCTCTGGATAAGCAGCCGTTTTCGCTTGTCAAAGACGTGGGATTCGACCACGTTATGTCTGGAGTTGTGCCAGGCATTCCGAACAGGAAATACTTTTCTGACGTTTTCCTTCCCAAGCTGTAAAGAGCAGTTGACACTCACACAGACCAACGTCTTAAAAATAACGTTAGCTCACTGAGCTTTACATGCCATATATGGAGCTTCAACATCAATACCAGTAATTTTACCACCATAATGCAGCAAACAGTATTAATAAATATGATTTCTGGCTCACATGAGATAATGAATCAAATTGCTTTGTAGTCCTCAAATGATTTATACTCTACAGAGCGGATTCCAACATTGAGGTTGCCATGTTTAAAATACATTTAGGATCTCTGTATCATCCAGGCCAACAGGTGTCAGTATAATGGCGTTCATAATGTGAAGAAGAATCGCTAAAGAAATGACCTACTACTCTTTTAAACATAAGAAGCTCAGTGGATTGTCTGACATGTTTCGATTGTGGATGATTCCAGAATGCAAAGTACATATAATCTCGAGAGACAATACATAAAAACGTTAGAAAAGCCTCGAAAGCTGCACACGGGTTGTTCAATGCCACCAGCAGCAAACGAAGGTGTGTAATCACAATGCAGTGAAACCGATATTGTGGCAAGCAGAAGACAGTTAGCCACTTTAAACACTCCAGCCCAGATCTTGATCAAAATCTGGCATCAGCCCATCGTGCTAATAGACAAACAGCAATCAGAATCAGCCCCCAAAACACTTCAGTTTATAACTAAAAGGTATTATAACAACGATAATAATGTCACTATATTATTATAATAAACATTAAGTAGGTACAATCTCTATATACTTAAGGACGTTTACATAACCATTTAAATAGCATACATAAATTATAAGCATCATGATTTCTTATGCCATCAACTACAGGCACTGTGAATAGTCAATAGTCATATAATAATATTCAAAGCACATTTATTTAATTTTCATTATTATACTCATTATAACACCAACTGTCTTTAAGGGCATCTTTTCTATACAGCCTTAAATGTGCTTAGATACCTATAGATGCAACATATTCATTTCCCATAATGTGCAATGTTAAGATGTGAGATGTGTTGAGCTGGCGTTTCCTTTGATAAAATTAGGCACTCTTTGTGTGCTGAAACAAAACCACCCCCCGAGTCAGAAGCCTTGCTGAAAACACAAATAACTCTGAGTAAACTTTAATAACTGCTTCATTAAAGATTCCAGCCCCTTAAGTGCCATAACCTTCATAATTTATAGACATCACAGAACGACGTTTCAGGGCCACCAAATTAAAGGAGAATAACTTTCATTATTCATAACATCATCATAAAAGCTTCGTGGACAATTCTCAAGCCCATAAGCAAAAGCAGCACTATCAGAGGCATCTTTAAAAGTTCTACGACGCTTTGTTCTCTCACTGTATATGGTGCCCACAAGAAATGCTTTTAATAAACTAACTAATAGCAGATAAAACACAAAAGAATTAAATAATAGCTTCTACTTTATTCTGCTGACGTGATTTAAAATTGGATTTAGCCAAGAGTTGTTTAAGCTTTTATACTGAAATAATAACCACATTAGTTTACTGTGCGAACTAAAAAGAACTGGAACTAAGTCTACACGTGAGTAATGTGCTTGAGAAATTGTGTTCAGTTTATCTAACTATCCAGTCTTTTGGGGGCAGACCGCAAATACGAAGGTTCTGGACTGTAGGTAGGCACTCAACCATAATGTAAGTTACCTTTACTAACAAACAGGTATAACATTAACACTAAATAAACTGTAATGAACAAACCAACACTGTCATAGATACTGAGATGCTCATTACAACGTAGCCGTTAAAAGAAAGCATAAAACAAAGTAAAAAACAATCACAGATCAAATGTTTATATTTGGCAAGACATAATAGGTATAAACTTTGCCACATTAAAACATTTACACATGTGTATATGTATAAAACATATCATACCATTTCTGATATCAAGAAGATTTCTGAAGCTTCTGACTGACAGTGATGCATCCATTATTGACTCTCCGGTAGCACTTTAATGATGAACCCTTGTCAAAGGCCTACACTACCCCGATAATCAATAACAGTGCAGCAGAAGTAGAACGCAACGCAAAAACGGAAAACATGACACTATATATAATATTGAGGCTTAGTTTTACAATTTAATGACAATGTACACAAAAATAGCTTTGCAAATGCACATGGCTTCCTTAAACTAGCCATCATACATAAATAGTGGCCTATTTTGTAATCAAATACTATTGATGAGTTGAACAAAATGTAAATCTTTTTACCCCAAATTTGCCTTTTAAAATGTAGACTTTTTGGCAACTAGATCTGTAATGTTGTTCAAAAAGCACTAATATTACTGCTCAAGTCTGCTAAATGGTGGGGGAGGGGGTGTTGCCATTGCCCTGGACACTGTTCTGCAAATCTTCTTGGGAAACAGACAACAACATTTTGAGTTCAAAATGGTACAGGCTGCTTTACTGTCATTTTCAAGAAATAGTGGTGTTATTTTCAACCCTCTGGACAATGAATGATCCCAATCCCACATTATGTCACGAGATTAAATCTTTTTGTGTAATCTGATTCTGTTGATACCGGAGATATTTAGGATGTCTTCATCCAAACCCAAAGGCCCTGTCTAAAAGCATCACCAATGATCCTACCAGAATGATCCATGTCAAATAATGCCATGGTTAAGAAGTCTTGATTTTGGTTTTTAAACACAAAACATTTCCACAAGAGAGACAAAACAGCTAAGTATGCAACTACAGAAAAGTTTGACAAATCCCCAAAATACCACGTTACAGCACCGAACCCCTTGTGAGTGAGTGGAGAAGCATCCCGACCCCTACAGCAACACTCCCCCTCACTATCACACGGGCTTTGCGGCGTTGCGCAAACGACTCCACCTGTGTGTCTGACTGACAGCTCCCTCGATCAACGACGGCCAGAGCGGACAAACCAAACGCAAGGCTGCTTGCCAGCACTCTTAGTGACCTTTCCTACAAAAAAAATGCTTCACATTTACAGCCGAGCTGGTGTTTATTCACCAGCCACACGTCCGAGTTGGCCAAAGACAGCCGGGCCGTGTCGTTCACTCGCCGGGAGCTGTCAACCTGCGAGCTAGCGCGGCTTCGAGGGCTGATGTCGATTAAAATCAGTATCGCCCGAATCAGATTACCTCGCCTTCCGCTGTACAAATGTATTAAAGACAGCACGTTTGTTGTGTACGTTACATGACATAAAGTTGAATATAAAATAAATAAGGGGGTATTTGGTTATCCGAGGAGCAGGCCGCGTTCCCCACCCCCATCCCGGCCTGCTCCGACAACAATGGGCACGGGCGACGGCAGACTGACAGAACCCCCGGGGGCTAACGGCTAGCTAGCCTGTTAGCTAGCAGGGTTCGCTTCCGCTATTTTCCGAGTTTTATTTATTTATTTATTTTCATTATTCGCCATTTCTCTAAATAGGCTAGAATCAACGCGTTCCGAGTCGAACCGTGTCGAGGAGACACCCAAACACAAAATGAATGGACTTACCCCCAAAACCCACAAGGACAGCGCGGAGGTATAACATTACTTGGCGGTTTGCTACGTTCACTCCCTGTGTCCCCCATGGCTGACTGAAAACGGCGGACTCCTTTAAGAAAGACCGGGGATTAGGTAGAGGCCTGTTTGTTGTGGGGGGAAATTCCTCAGATAGTCGCTTTCCAAGAAAGCTTTATAATGTAATCCCTGATTCAAAAACCCAACATGCGAAGTACGCGTTGCGGAGAGCGCGACCTGTTGTTATGTTTTCAGATGATATACATAAAACTAGAAAAAAATAACCGCGTACAGTCCGACGGACCGCACCGGGAGTCGAGGCCGATCAGCTGGAGTGTGAGCGGTACCAAGTCCGGAACAGGGGTCTTGGCATAGTGTACAAAGTTCAGATAATCTAAATCATTGCGTAATTTCAAATTATGACCAGCTATATGCCCATATACAATTACTAGTGAAAGACTTTGTAAAAACTATGCCCGCTGATTTTTTACGCCAATCGAGCGCTAATCACCAATTCGTCTGATGAACCCCTGGAAAGAGTTGGATCAACCCAAGCTGTATTCCTTGTTTGTAAAAGGATTGTGATTCATAAGATGTTTCAGAAAATGACTTACCATGATCCCTCGAAGAGCTGCTTGTGTCCACAGTTACATAAACACTTACATTTGCAATTAATCAGTATATACTTTGACCCAACAATACATAAATATATTTGGAATGAGGTTAACCTGTCCTAGATGGCGAGTTTCCTAAACTTTTACCCCATTTTGCAAGAGAAGTAAAAATGATGGTGATCCTGATTTTTTATTCTGATTTTTCTGCAATATTTTATTAAGAAATTAGACTGTTCACATTGTTATCAGAACACATTTAAATTCTAAAGTATCTCTAATAACTGATGTGTTAACCTTTGAAAATAGTTTTGAATTAATTTTACAATGACAAAAATTATTAAACAGAATATTTATGATTAATGAATGATGATCTTCCGTTATGAATGAATTTGGGGTAATAATGATAGGACTGAAAGAGGCAATTTGGTAGGGAGTTCTTGTGTTTTTTTTATTAATCTTCAGTTTTCAAGACACAGAGAGAGAGAGAGAGAGAGAGAGAGAGAGAGAGAGAGAGAGAGAGAGCAAGAGAGAGAGAAACTCAGCAATGTAGGAAGTGAATTAAAAACTAAATGAATAAGTGGAATAAGTAGTGCTAGCACTCTGAAGATGACTCTTATACAAGAGTCATGCCACCATTGTTTCTACAAAATAGGCTTTTAAATGTCTTTTTTCATTCAGTTGCACTAAAAGAGTTTGTCTCGACTTCTCAGTATTTTATAAATATTTTAATATTATATAAAATATATATTTTATGAACAAATGCTTCAGCATGTATACAGAAATTACAACCAATGACTGGAAAAGGCTGAACTGAAAGACAGCATGGATACACTAATCATGGCAGCACAGGAATTATGAATACAAGAACAGTAGAGGCTGGGATCTACCACACCAGACTGGACTCCAGATCAATAGAGGCTGGGATCTATCGACCAGACAGGACTCCAGATCAATAGAGGCTGGGATCTATCATACCAGACCAATCTACCACCCCAGATGGATCAATAGAGACTGGGATCTACCACACCAGACAGCAGAGCCGGAGTGGCTAATCGGGAGATTCGGGAGGATTCCCGATGGGCCGGCTCATGTCAATCTCTAGTTTGGGCCGATTGGGAGGGAAAAATACTTTTGGTCCGGATTTGGGTATGAAACTCCCGGGCTGAAAAAGTGTCCCACTCCGGCCCTGCCAGACAGGATCCCAGATCAATAGAGGCTGGGACCTACCACACCAGACTAGAGCCCAGATCAATAGAGGCTGGGATCTACCACACCAGACAGGACTCCAGATCAAGAGAGGCTGGGATCTATCCCACCAGACAGGACTCCAGATCAATAGAGGCTGGGATCAACCACACCAGACTGGACCCCAGATCAATAGAGGCTGGGATCTACCACAGCAGACTGGACTCCAGATCAATGGAGGCTGGGATATAGCCCACCAGATAGGACTCCAGATCAATAGAGGCTGGGATCTACCACACCAGACTGGACCCCAGATAAATAGAGGCTGGGATCTTCCACACCAGACTGGACCCCAGATCAATAGAGCCTGGGATCTACCACACCAGACTGGACCCCAGATTAATAGAGGCTGGGATCTACCACACAAGACTGGACTCCAGATCAATAGAGGCTGAGATCTATCCACCAGACAGGACTCCAGATCAAAAGAGGCTGGGATCTACCACACCAGGCAGGACTCCAGATCAATAGAGGCTGGGATCTACCACACCAGACAGGACCCCAGATACAAATACGAATACGAATACTATAATGTCATTGCACAATGTACGTGTACACTTGTTCAACGAAAATAGGATCCAACCTCCATCATGGTATGCTATATACAGATCAATAGAGGCTGGGATCTTCCACACCAGACAAGACCCCAGGACTCCAGATACAGACCATGCAAAGATGCCCCTGAGACAATGCAGCACATAACAGTGAGGTTCAAGAAGCTAGCAGACAGAATATACATGAAACGGCATAACCAAGTGGCTGGTATAGTATACAGGAACATCTGTGCTGAGTATGGGCTGAAAGTTCCGAGGTCAAAGTGGGATCCACCCCTGAAGGTGATGAAGAATGACCATAAAATCTGTAGTGATCCATGTAGTGATGGATGTAGTGATAGATGTAGTGATGGATGTAGTGATGGATGTAGTGATAGATGTAGTGATGGATGTAGTGATAGATGTAGTGATGGATGTAGTGATGGATGTAGTGATGGATGTAGTGATAGATGTAGTGATGGATGTAGTGATGGATGTAGTGATGGATGTAGTGATAGATGTAGTGATAGATGTAGTGATGGATGTAGTGATGGATGTAGTGATAGATGTAGTGATAGATGTAGTGATGGATGTAGTGATGGATGTAGTGATAGATGTAGTGATGGATGTAGTGATGGATGTAGTGATCCATGTAGTGATCCATGTAGTGATGGATGTAGTGATAGATGTAGTGATAGATGTAGTGATAGATGTAGTGATGGATGTAGTGATAGATGTAGTGATGGATGTAGTGATAGATGTAGTGATGGATGTAGTGATAGATGTAGTGATGGATGTAGTGATAGATGTAGTGATGGATGTAGTGATGGATGTATTGATGGATGTAGTGATAGATGTAGTGATAGATGTAGTGATGGATGTAGTGATAGATGTAGTGATAGATGTAGTGATGGATGTAGTGATGGATGTAGTGATGGATGTAGTGATGGATGTAGTGATAGATGTAGTGATAGATGTAGTGATAGATGTAGTGATGGATGTAGTGATAGATGTAGTGATGGATGTAGTGATAGATGTAGTGATAGATGTAGTGATAGATGTAGTGATGGATGTAGTGATGGATGTAGTGATAGATGTAGTGATGGATGTAGTGATAGATGTAGTGATAGATGTAGTGATGGATGTAGTGATAGATGTAGTGATGGATGTAGTGATAGATGTAGTGATAGATGTAGTGATAGATGTAGTGATGGATGTAGTGATAGATGTAGTGATGGATGTAGTGATATATGTAGTGATGGATGTAGTGATAGATGTAGTGATAGATGTAGTGATAGATGTAGTGATGGATGTAGTGATAGATGTAGTGATGGATGTAGTGATGGATGTAGTGATAGATGTAGTGATGGATGTAGTGATGGATGTAGTGATGGATGTAGTGATAGATGTAGTGATGGATGTAGTGATAGATGTAATGATGGATGTAATGATGGATGTAGTGATGGATGTAGTGATGGATGTAGTGATAGATGTAGTGATGGATGTAGTGATGGATGTAGTGATAGATGTAGTGATATATGTAGTGATGGATGTAGTGATGGATGTAATGATGGATGTAGTGATATATGTAGTGATGGATGTAGTGATAGATGTAGTGATGGATGTAGTGATAGATGTAGTGATAGATGTAGTGATGGATGTAGTGATGGATGTAGTGATAGATGTAGTGATGGATGTAATGATGGATGTAGTGATGGATGTAGTGATAGATGTAATGATGGATGTAGTGATAGATGTAGTGATGGATGTAGTGATAGATGTAGTGATGGATGTAGTGATAGATGTAATGATGGATGTAATGATGGATGTAGTGATGGATGTAGTGATGGATGTAGTGATGGATGTAGTGATAGATGTAGTGATGGATGTAGTGATGGATGTAGTGATAGATGTAGTGATATATGTAGTGATGGATGTAGTGATGGATGTAATGATGGATGTAGTGATATATGTAGTGATGGATGTAGTGATAGATGTAGTGATGGATGTAGTGATGGATGTAGTGATAGATGTAGTGATAGATGTAGTGATGGATGTAGTGATAGATGTAGTGATGGATGTAGTGATAGATGTAGTGATGGATGTAGTGATGGATGTAGTGATAGATGTAGTGATAGATGTAGTGATGGATGTAGTGATGGATGTAGTGATAGATGTAGTGATGGATGTAGTGATAGATGTAGTGATAGATGTAGTGATGGATGTAGTGATAGATGTAGTGATGGATGTAGTGATGGATGTAGTGATGGATGTAGTGATGGATGTATTGATGGATGTAGTGATAGATGTAGTGATAGATGTAGTGATAGATGTAGTGATGGATGTAGTGATAGATGTAGTGATAGATGTAGTGATGGATGTAGTGATGGATGTAGTGATAGATGTAGTGATAGATGTAGTGATATATGTAGTGATGGATGTAGTGATAGATGTAGTGATAGATGTAGTGATAGATGTAGTGATGGATGTAGTGATAGATGTAGTGATAGATGTAGTGATGGATGTAGTGATAGATGTAGTGATGGATGTAGTGATAGATGTAATGATGGATGTAGTGATGGATGTAGTGATGGATGTAGTGATGGATGTAGTGATAGATGTAGTGATAGATGTAATGATGGATGTAATGATGGATGTAGTGATGGATGTAGTGATGGATGTAGTGATAGATGTAGTGATGGATGTAGTGATAGATGTAGTGATAGATGTAGTGATGGATGTAGTGATGGATGTAGTGATAGATGTAGTGATGGATGTAATGATGGATGTAGTGATGGATGTAGTGATAGATGTAATGATGGATGTAGTGATAGATGTAGTGATGGATGTAGTGATAGATGTAGTGATGGATGTAGTGATAGATGTAGTGATGGATGTAGTGATGGATGTAGTGATGGATGTAGTGATAGATGTAGTGATAGATGTAGTGATGGATGTAGTGATGGATGTAGTGATGGATGTAGTGATAGATGTAGTGATAGATGTAGTGATGGATGTAGTGATGGATGTAGTGATGGATGTAGTGATGGATGTAGTGATGGATGTAGTGATAGATGTAGTGATAGATGTAGTGATGGATGTAGTGATAGATGTAGTGATAGATGTAATGATAGATGTAGTGATGGATGTAGTGATAGCTGTAGTGATGAATGTATCATAAGTGAACATCAGGAACAAGGAACATGAAAAGCTCCAGGAATATCAAGGACTGAAAGAAGAGCTGGAAAAGATGTGGAGGGTGAAGTTAACAGTGGTTCTCATAGTAATCAGAGCACTAGGGGCTGTGACCCCTAAACTGGGAGAACAACTCTAGCAGATCCCAGAAACAACATCTCCATCCAGAAGAGTGCAGTCCTGGGGAGATCCAACATCCAGAAGAGTGCAGTCCTCGGGAGATCTAGGTCCAGAAGAGTGCAGTCCTGGGGAGATCTAGGTCCAGAAGAGTGCAGTCCTGGGGAGATCTCCATCCAGAAGAGTGCAGTCCTGGGGAGATCTCCATCCAGAAGAGTGCAGTCCTGGGGAGATCTCTGTCCAGAAGAGTGCAGTCCTGGGGAGATCCAACATCCAGAAGAGTGCAGTCCTGGGGAGATCCAACATCCAGAAGAGTGCAGTCCTGGGGAGATCTAGGTCCAGAAGAGTGCAGTACTGGGAACAGCTATTATAATACTGCACAGGACTCTCAGTCTCTTAGAGCTCTGACACAGCACCCAAGCTTGAAAGAAAAGGACCACCCACGACAGGGCAGTCAGGGCAGACAGACATTCTAGCATATAAAAGATTTTTCATGTGTTTATGCCATGTTGGTTATTTGTTTAGCAATATCAAACTAGTTTTATCACCTAAATATATTAAATTTTTCAACCTATTCTGACCGATGATGCTGATTTTATTTATCAACAAATACAGCACATGGAATATACATATCCATAGAGGAAAGGCGAGGTTTCAGTAAAAACCCATCATTTTTGTTGTCTGCTAAAGATGCTGGTTGCTTTTTGGAGACTCGGCAAACATCAAGGACAAGAATACTAAATAAAATGTCTGACATTTCATTCAATTCGATTGATTAGCAAAAAAGCAAATGAACTAGTTATTCAGATACTTAAAATGCTAATTACGTTTATGATTTTACAAATTAACTGTTGAAACAGCTGGCTGTCAATTTCAAATCCCAATGCAATAATCCTCTAGTTAATAGATAATTGTTTTATATAGATTTTTACCATGGAAACATACTTCTTGTATATACAGTAAGTAGTACTGAGTACTGAATACTGCATTTTCCCAGAGTTCTGGGGGTGATACTTGCAAACACATATGAAGACTTCATACGAGCCTGGGGATGAGGTAGAGCCTTTAGAAGCTTTCTGCTCTATGAATCATATGGAAAACCATCAGGTACAACTCACACCGGACGTTTCCAGTGTCGATAAGGCCGCTGGAGTCATTTGAGAGAAGGCCTATCTAAAAGCCTCTCAGTGGATTTGAGTGGAAATCTGTAAGTGCTCGTGTCGCTCTATAAAATGCGTATAATAGCCTACACCACTAGACATACTGAGTCGGGAAATATTTTGTTGGTCACAAATTTGAATTGAGGATCACATGTTTTCTACTTCACACAGTAAATAAAGAGACCCGTCACGCCCTTGAAATAATCGGATCTTTTCTTATTCCGAAAGCGTTTTCTGTGCAGGGTTCCACATTCAGTTAGCGTAGAACTCATGAGTTGCTGATCCATTTAACTTTGCCATGAATATATTCTACCATGAAAATGTACTATATATGCATGCAAAAAGCAGTTAGAGGTTCCACTTTAACATTTTGTTTTTGCTTGTTGAATATTAAAGGGACGTGTACACCCCATAACTGGCACTGGTTGTTGTGATTTATAGAGTCATGTTTATAAGTGTTAAATAGATTTGTTGTGTGCACTTGGGCAACAAAATACATACTTCTCAAAAACGAATAGGACGTATAATACGTTTGAAACCAGAATCGTTGTGCACGTTGGCTGCTGTGGTCTGCAGCGGTGACTAGCGCGTGCCAACGGCACCCACGTGGTTTCTTCGTAGGCACGTGCCACGCGTCAGAATGCACGCGCTCCGGGAACGTCGCTCACTGTGCAGATCAAAGGAACACCAACTGCAAACTACTTGACAGCAAGCAGCAGCCCGCACAGTCAGTAGCAGCAGCCCGTTTCTCCCCATGCACATCTCTGTTCCTGAAACCGTGAACTGGAGAGTTGGTGTTAGTCGGGGGGACGAGTAGGTGGACCAGAGACCATAATATAAAATATAAATATAAATATTAATTATGGCAATTGCGACGGAGGAGATGAATGTATGGTGTATAGGAGCAGTTCGCACTGAACGGGGGGAGATTTGGGAAACAATATAAACGTCAGAAACACACGTGTTGAAGCACTTTTTAAATGTCGAACGCACATTTAAGAAGTCACACACGTTATTCTGAGGTGCATCGGATGTAAATCATCACTGTTTATGATCACTGCGACGCGGGAAAGTCTGTCTGTACTCAACATGTCTGAAGAAACCGCTAAACTAAAATGATTCTGGCAATCTGATCAGCCAGCTGAAGGCAACTTTACCACAGAAACACAACAACACTGAACGCAAAGTGCGTTGATAAAGTTTAGGTCGCTCCCGTTATTGATTTTAGAGTTTTGTTCAATGCATTCTTGAGTTCAGTTCTTGTAGATACTGTATGTAATTTTCGGTATCACCGAAACAGACGCATCGATTCATATTGAAGGCCGAAGGACTCTCAGCTGCTTGTCGTCGTGCTCCATCTGGTGGACAAATACACTAACATGTACATTTCAAAGGCAAAAGTTATTTTAAGAACTGATCTGGTGGCGAATCAGTGAATGAATACAGAGCCAATATGTTACAAATATTGCTAACAGTTATATAAATATATATTTCTCTTGTAGTCCTGTGTTTAATCAACCGTGCGGTTTTAGATACTCTAACCAAGAACAATTTCTTGTTTGTACACATGCTGGTGTAACAGGGGAAGCCTGTGATGGGCTACGAGTGGGTTGCGAGTCGTGACGGCAACTGTAGTCAGTGTGAGGTGTGAGGTGTTTCTACCCCCCCCCCCCCCCCCGCCCTTTACGTGATCGCCAGGTGTGTCCAATTAAGAGTGGGTGTTGGCTCTAGCATATATACACACACGAATGGTGGTGCTGCAGGTAGGCAATATCCTCACTCTGTTGTGGTCTGCTGTGACTGGGCTGAGTCATTGAACGGGTAGGTTGCTTGGGGTTGGGGTTTTATATTGATGGGTAATGTCCCTGTGCTGGTGGGCTGGTTCATGCAAGCTTCTATTATCCACTCTGTGTTGACGGCCCATTAGAGCAAAGCTCCCTAAAACGGCTTTTACATTGTAGCCCTTTGTTGTGGCTTCACGGCGGCTTATTACTTTAACCCGGTTGTGCTGGAGCAGCACCAGTGAGCGTCGTCAGTGACGGGTCCGGGTTGCTTTTGGAACGGGCCTGGACGCAGCTATTCCTCAATTAGTGTTTTAATGAAATATTTTAATACCTACCTAGTGAAATTGGAGTCGCTACTGTTTTGTTTTGCTTTGTTTTGTGCTTTGTTTTTGTTCGTTTGGTTTTGGCTGCGTTGGATACGCCGCTTAGGTTCTTTTCCTATTTTGGTTTTCTATTTTTGTATCGTGTTGTGTAATTCGTTTATTGGTTGTTTTGCTGTACTTGACGTGATTATATTTTTCATTTAATTATTAACTGATGGTTTCATGTGTTCTATTTAACCGATTTATGGTTTACTTTGGCAGCAGTTTCTGGTTTAGAGTGGTATTGTTTTTAAAGCATTTTTTGTTTGTTTTCTGGAAAATATTGACTGTGGGTCTAGAGGTCGGAGCAATTGCATATCCTAACCGTGTCTCCTTTTTGTAGGACATCTGGATGTCCATTCACTTGTGGTTTGGCACCTTACTTGCGGTGGTGAGTTCACGTGCATTGCACTTTTGCGTGTGTGTTGGAGACTTTAGAATATAGACAGGGCTAGGCCACTAGTTCTTGGACACCCACGGCCGGTAGGCCAGTTCGTTGGAGCCCCTGTATTTCTTTACTATTTGTGTTCTGCATTGTTTTGTTTTGTGTTTTTTTTTTTTATTTTTTTTTTTTTTTTTTTTATATATATTAATAAATGAAGTGATTTCATGGATGGGTTGTGAATAAACCTTTGATTACCTCAATCCACATCTCTGAACATTTAATTCAGGTTTACCTGTGTGCCTAGATGCCTTTATTGGCTTAGGTTAATGTATGTCCTGGGGTGAAATTCCCCAGGTGGCGTAGTCGGGTTTGCTCTATTGCTACACGGGCCACACTGGGCAAATGAAACGTGATTCCGACTGGGTGATGTTTTCCACTACTACAACCTCGGATTCACGCTACTTTATCTTCAGTTGTAGCGTGATTTGAATCTTGTTAGCTGCCACAGAGATGTTCGTGTAAAAACTGGACAAGTTTTTGTTATCTAACTAGTTTTAGATAGGCAGTAAACATTTAAGTTACGACATGCTCTATGCTGCCGATGCTTCAAATCACACGAGGTCTAGGAGAGATGTACGGTCTAGGAGAGATGTACGGTCTAGGAGAGATGTACGGTCTAGGAGAGATGTACGGTCTAGGAGAGATGTACGGTCTAGGAGAGATGTACGGTCTAGGAGAGATGTACGGTCTAGGAGAGATGTACGGTCTAGGAGAGATGTACGGTCTAGGAGAGATGTACGGTCTAGGAGAGATGTACGGTCTAGGAGAGATGTACGGTCTAGGAACATGGTTTGGTTACATTTACATACTTCAGTGCATGTAAATACCCCACCTGTTGCATGACAGCGAGACGTTTGGTGGGTGAGGAGTAAATTTGGGAGAAATTTGGATCCAGAAGGAATGTCAATGTGTCAAGGTTCAGAGAAAGGATGGCACTTGATGGTCCCCGTCAACCAGCCCACTGTCACGCCCCCTGCTGGGAGGCGGAGCTCTCGTTGTAGGAACTCTCAGTCACAGTCTACAGCGGAACACACAGGTGAGGCCATGTCCTAACAAACACCTCCATTCACCTGTCCTCACACAGTACACGTGCAATGTGCTGGCTGTCACTGAAATGGTTTACCTCAGGCTATATAGTGACAAACCCAAGGTGTGTTTTTTCACAGCTAAAGTAGCTGTTTACTTGCACTAGTTTGCTGTATTATAAACAACATTCAACAGCAACATTCATGATGTCGCCTCAGGCAGTCGGTTTTTACTCAGTGGCATTTTGGCAGACATAAAATAAAACAAAATAGACTTGAGACTGCTGGGTACAAAGCAACACACATATAAATGAACCTGAAGCAGGCCTCATTTGTGTATAAGCAGACAGACTCTCCACACAAGAATCCGCAAAAGTGACTTATTTAAACTGATGTGCAGTGCTCCCTGAGCAATACACAGACATGTTTTGCTAGTTTGTACTTGTATATTCATGAAAGTGTATATAACCATATTGGATGATGTCGAGGGTGTATTTGTGCGGCGCTCTGAGTAACAACCCCCCCCCCCGTCTTTGCAATGTCTCATCCACTGCATCATAAACAAGCTAGTTCAGTTGTTTTGCATGTTAAAAAAAAAAGTAAATCTACTGGATGCATGTGATTCAGAGAACTGCTGGTGTGGTTTTGTATATTTTTAGATGTAAAAAAACTATGCAGTTCCTTTGAGACCACCGCAGAAATGTTACATCAATACAGGCCTAATACAAACAAAAATGAATATAAACTCTGATTCTGGCTTAGAGAATGACTACACTAGGCAACATGGTGTACACACACAAACTCTGAGTACTCAGACTACATAGAGCTGGAGGAAAGGTTTGAATCTGTCGTAGCATGTGCTGTTCATGCTGTGCAGGGCGTTTCTACAGCAACAGGTGCTCGGGGTCGAGGAGGCCAGACCGATAAATGGACCACGTTCAGCATGTCGGCTAACTGAGCGTACCTGAGGACATCACTTCCTGTGTGGGTAGAGCGCAGCACTTGGACAAACTCGCTGTCGTTTGGCACAGAGAAGCTTCTCCACACGAACACCAGAGGGCGCTCTGGAGTCAGAGAAGTCATGAAATATACTAATTACTGTATATAGGTGGTCAGCCTCAGCCGAGAGCGTAATGCTTAGTTCAGCCAGAGTCCTGCATGTGCAGACACGCTTGGAACTTGCAGTAACCGATAGGGGGCGCTGATCACCACGACTTATGTGATTTCTTACACGTTTGGAACATGGTAGACTTCAAAATCAAGGTAATTTAGGGGTGACTGTGGTTTGCCTAGTAACTTGCCTTGAGACTTTACTAAGAAATCACAGATTTATAACAGAATAGTGATCACCTCCAAACTGTAGGTTATCAACAACATTAGCATAGCTAACACTAGTTTTCACTCATGAATGTTTATATTCATAATAGAGGTGTCAATTCCAGGAGCAGAGATTAAAAGTCCTCACCAGGATTTTGTTCAGGCTTATGGATTGTTGATTCCACTAATTTTACCAGGATTGCTAATTAGATAATCTAGCAAGCTTGAGCAAAATCCTGGTGAGGACTTTTAATCTCTGAACCTGGAATTGACACCATCAATTCATACTACCCCCTCAACAATGCAGTAAAATTATCTATAAAATAGCTTAGTCTATAAATTTCATGAGCAATACCTACTAGCTTTTAAGAGTTAGGGTTTTAGGGTTGGTGTTCTAGGGATGAGCTTTAGGGTTAGGGTTTAGAATCTAAATGTCATGAGCAACCTATATTTGATTGGAAGCTCTGACTCACAGAACACCTAAAACTATTCCAAAAGAACATTCTGGAATAAAGACATCGCCATAAACAAGCCCCCCTTTTCACACAGTTGGATATTATTTATGTGATGGATCTTTTCAGAAGACAAGGCAAACTATTTTTATGACAAATACCTCACACAGTCTAATGTTTCTATAACTTTTGAAAAAAAGAATTTAGATCTGTAGCAATTCCTTCAGGGCCGGCGCATTTGTTGAAATGGTCCTTATGCTGTGGGAGAACTCCCAGCAGAGAACCTATGCTTTCTTTGAATTATATCTTTTGGCCCAACATGTAATGTTCTCATGAATATTTTTCAAAATAATACGATTTGGAGGACAATCCCATCATTTCCTAACATTAACTGTAAAAACATCATGACATATCCCACACATTTTGTATCATAATAAAACAAAAGAAATTAATTTCAAGATCCGCCATATTTATCCATGTAACAGATATTTCCGATCTGTGCGCTTTCTCCAACAGTGAGGATGTTTCGTCTTCATCCACCGTACCAATGAAAGGTTGGAAACACACACACCTGCATATACATTGAAACATGTCTTCTGGTATAACTGGATTAGCACAATACCACTCTTATTTGTAGTTTACTATACACTGCTGTGTACTTAGTTAAACAAACACAAGGTTAAATCCTGTTGCCTGTGGACTTTTTGTATCAAATCTTTGACTAGAAGACTACTCTCCAAGAAAAACAATACCTTTTTCTTAAACACACACAAGCTCACTATAGATCAGCGCCTGTGACGTGGCCTATTGTATGTCTAAGTTCATTTTGTAACGTGACTGCTTTGACTCATCAGTTCCAAAGTGGCATGATGAACGTTCCCCTTTACTGCCAAAGCTTTGATGAAGAAATGAACGAGGTGAGATGGACGTGCAGCGGTCTCCATCTTCCCGTCGTCTTCACGTTTACTGAAGCTTTTTGAAGCTCTGAAGGGAAAGGACTGCAGAGTATTTCTGAAGTATTGATACCGAGTATAAACAAACATCAAACTTCACCAGAAAAGGACTTGTAAATCCACTGCCCATCGGTCACATTACCACAATAAAATGTCACAAGCAGCGTTTTGCTTTATTGACCACAGCTAGTATTGATACAGTAGTTACAATATGAACAGGAGGGCCATACATTACATCATGGGGGGGAAGGGAAACTACCAATTGCTCTGTCCCATAATGTGAAGAGCCAATGATGATAGAACAGGGTTAAAGTGGGGTATGTTCCAAACAAGGTCACACCTGCAGGGTGGGGCAGTTAAGAGGCTTTCATAATTAACGTCCAATTTGTGACGATCTTAAAGTCCGGTGGTTCAGATCCGATGCCTTAGCTACAGAGCGACCGAAGCAGTTCGTAATGGTGTCGCCAATCGTTCGCTCTCTCACGCACGGGAGCGTCTGAGTGAGACTACTGAAGCGTAACACTTGTGTCAGTCGCCCTCCAGCACGTCTGATCTTCTGTGTGTGCTTCTTTATGAGGTGATGGACACCATGTTGTTGGGGCTAAGAATCTCGATCCAGTAGCCGTCAGGATCCTGAATAAAGGCGAGACCCTTCATTTTTCCTGGGACGGTGACGGAAAGACAAGAAAAACAATGAATACAAAAACCTGAACAGCAGGACATCTGACTTTATCTAAACAAACCTTTTAAATAATAAAAAAGCTAAATAATACAATTTGTTTACTGTCTAAAATAAAGCAAGTTAACAGAATGGTGCAACTTCTGTGTGTGGAGGAACAGGGACTTCACTTCATAGATATGAACTTATGCCTTGCGGTATGAAGACACACGTGCTGTTCGCCAAAGACATGCAAAGCTCAGAAACCCTGCGTGTGCACTTAGGACAGACGATGCCCAAACAGGCCAACACAGACGGATCTGGACCGTGCTGCAGGAGAAGAGGCCTCACCATCATCTGGCTTCTTCACAAAGGTCACGCCCTGCTCTTGAAACAGCTTACAAGCGGCATAAACATCTGGTACGGCGATTCCTATGTGGCCTAAAAAACACGTCACACACACCATTTATAAACAGCTCCCGAGCTTGCCAAGGGCCCCAGTGTAACATTCACAGACCAGAATGTCAGCCACACTTCTAATGGGCGTTATAATATGGGTCCACAGGCTGAACTGCTGAGAGCTTCTCAAGGTACTAGTCACACAACTCAATTTCTTGGGTTCACTGTAATTACGATGGACACTAGTAATTAATACCAGAATAGCTGTTCCACCGAGATTTTAGAAGAATTAGATTTTAGATGAAATCTCAACTTTTTAACCACAACACCACCGCTGCAGAGTAGGTCAGAAGGATACTGCATCTCCGGGTTGGTTTGAAGTGCTCACACACTTGAGCAAAGCCACGCCAAGCTCTTCACCATACGAGTGTGTGTGCAGCAGAGAGAGCTCAAGCTTTTGGTGGACGAGCTTTTGGTTCACAAGTACTCACCAAAACCTCGGGGATCAGAGTTCCCGTTGTGATAGGACTGGCTGTCATCTGTCTCCGAACCCCAGTTACTGGCGACAAAGAAGAAATACCAGAGAAGGGGGCATCTTTGTTAGGGGAACAGGCGGGAACACACGTCTACTCGTTACACACTTCTCCAAAAGCGTAAATCGTTTGCCAGCAGAACTGGACCGTAGTGGATACATGTACAGCCAAAAATGTGAACACCTGCCCCCGAGGGTGGTGCAATATCCCAGCCAACAGGTCTGCAGTACACGGGTGGCTTCCTCTTCAGGTATGTGTATGTGTGTGTGTGTGTGCTCACTGTGTGAGCTCGATGGTGGCTCTGCGGGAGAAGGTCCATGCTGTCCTCTCCTTGACCTCAGTGGGAACTTCCTTCTTATCTTCATAACCCAGGAAGTAGAGGGAGAAGCGCATGGAGGGGAAATCAAATTTCTGCAATAGGCTGGAGGAAAGAAAGAGAGACAGAGGGAGAGAGAGAGAGAAACAGAGGGAGAGAGATCTCCGTTACATGTCATTCGAGATCAGGGATTTTCTGACTGGCAGCAAGGATTTGAAAGGCTTTTATCTTAATAAAAAAACAACCCCACAAGCCTTTCACCAAAATATCTTAACAATAGCTTTCTAATACTTATGCACAGCTGTCACTCAAACTGATGCCACATCCAACGGAACAGGTTCCACTGAGCTTGCTAGAAAGACTGAAAGCGTTAAGTATAACCAAAATATCTGCACACTATGTGATTATTTCATCTGCAAAGCAAGTTTGTTCAGCATTCATACATATTCAAGTTTCAACTTTCCATTTACAGACTAAATCACAAACACTGTAAATACTGTTTGCAATACTACCAGCTTAATTTGACACCCGTGTATTGTGCACTCCAGTAGCAAAACCCACAACAAATGACAGGAATCTGAACACCAGAGCGCAGACTGGGAAGACTGGCGACATTCCACAGCACCGACAGCCTGTGATGACGCCAACACAACGTCCACACGTCCCTCAGCACCGCAGCCACCTCGGAGGAGGGCACATACTCACGTCATCCCAAGTATGCGGGTGTAGAAGTCCAGAGATTTCACCGGATCCTTCACCCTCAGCATGGTCTGCTGCATCATGAAGTCCTACACCAAAGCAGAAGCAGCCAGATCAACCAGTTAATAAAACTGTAGTTTAGTTTACTGCTTTATTCCTTCATTCAAGGCTCCACATCCCTGTCGTGACACACACACACCTCCTGTAACATCATCTAGATTGTTAACCTAATCAAGAAGAACCGGTTTATTAGCGGACAGCACTGATTAAGATGGTGAACCTTACAGCACAATAAAGTCCTTTAAAACAAGTCTGAGTGTGTCAGAACGCATGAAGCAAAACCACAGAACTTCTCATAAACTTGACTGAGATTATGATTTTGAACACAGTGTTTGTAGCGGGGAGCTGAGGGCAGTCCGGGCCGCTGTGACGGGTCAGGGTCTCCGAACCCAGCCGGGTGGGTCTCGGAACCCAGCCGGGCAACACAGCCGGTTAGTTAACCAACTAGTCCCTAGCTAACGCGTCACCACCCAAACCCACCCCGTTTATTCTAGTAAGTTCGCCATCGCATGACTCAGCACAACCCAAACACGGCACCACAGACACCGGCGGGCAGCCTGTCGGCACGGCCCGTTAGCTCACGCGCTAGCGAGAGAGGCGGGAAAGGAGTGGCGAGCCAACGGCCCAAAGTGCGGAAAACACTCACAAACGGGCCAAACCGCACACCAAATTACACATATAACCGCCAAAACGTATCTGGTACATGTCTATCTGTCTGTCTAGCCGTGACACTTACACGCAGTGACATTACTGGTAGGTGAACCGGGAAAGACAGCTAAGCTAAACTAAGCTAAGCTAAAGCTACATCTCTTGAGACGGTGGGCGGATTAGCTTACAGCTAACTAGCCGCTCCGCGAGCGTCGCGCGACCATACCTTGGTGATCGCGTGCCCCTCCTTACAAGCAGCAGCCGCGGCTTGATCCGTCAGTCCTTGTTCGTCCATTATTTCAGGCTCTCGCAGCCCAAGAGTACAAAAAAGGAGGACAGGCCGGCTCAGACACGGAAAGCCCAACTCGACTGAACTCAACTGAACTCAACTCGAGTTTCCGCTCAAGTTAAGTGTTGTTGGCGCGTGAAGGCGCGGCCGCACGAGCCAGGTACGCGAGTACGAACTACGACAGGCGTTCAGCACGGACGATTGTTAATTATTATTCATTTAGATTGTGAGGTAAAATGACCATCTTTAGTTGTTAAAAAAAACATGGAAACACGAAATGGATTTATGGATTAAATTTTAGAAAGCTAAATGTTTATGGAGTTATTGCGCAACTGTGCAGACGTTACGCGTTTCGTCATCAGTGCAGAGCGCAAACAACACCTCGCCAAACGCAAAGACGGGTGATGTGGGTCAGGTACACGTGTTCTGTCCGGGTGATGTGGGTCAGGTACACGTGTTCTGTACGGGTGATGTGGGTCATGCACACGTGTTCTGTACGGGTGATGTGGGTCAGGCACACGTGTTCTGTCCGGGTGATGTGGGTCAGGTACACGTGTTCTGTCCGGGTGATGTGGGTCATGCACACGTGTTCTGTACGGGTGATGTGGGTCATGCACACGTGTTCTGTCCGGGTGATGTGGGTCATGCACACGTGTTCTGTCCGGGTGGTGTGGGTCAGGCACACGTGTTCTGTCCGGGTGGTGTGGGTCAGGCACACGTGTTCTGTCCGGGTGGTGTGGCTCAGGCACACGTGTTCTGTCCGGGTGGTGTGGGTCAGGCACATGTGTTCTGTGTGGGTATGGACGTCATTTTGTAATAAAAAATGGGGGGGACATGGATCGTCACTATTTAAATATTTGGTTTTAACCATAAAAACTGGGGGGGGGGACTTTTGAAAAAGTGGGGTGGACAAAAAAGTGGGACCCCCCCCAAATTACGTCCGTGTGTCCGGGTGTTGTGGGTCACCCTCGGGCAGCTTCATGCTGATTCTCGCCCAGGGTGCAGCTGGTTTCGGCTCTTCCATGGAGGCTGTAATTGCGTCCTATCTACTCAGGTTTCTCAGGTGGGCTTGGCTCCCCTCCAACCTACTTTAAAATATCTTAAGGAAAGTCCAGTATATTATGTTTCTTTACAAATCATACTCAACAGTTTGGTTAAGAAATATTTTGTCCCAGTGTTGACACGATTCTCAAGAGCACTTGGGGCTGTCATCCCTAAATCTCAGGAAAATAAGCAAATCAATCAATAAATGAGTTAAATAAACACACACACACACACACACACACACACACACACACACACACACACACACACACAAACAAACACCACTTTGTCTGCACAGCTGATGAAGGACCAGTATCCTGCTTCTGAATAATAGTAATATAATCTACATACTTAGCATACATAACGGGACATAAAACCATAAAAGCATCACGTATGTGAAGTTTGGGGCAAATGCGGATGGAAAGGACAGAGTCATTGCAGTTACCTGTCCAGAACAGGTGTGTATTGAGAAGAGGTGGTCCATACTGTAACGGAGTGCCAGTCCCACCAGGATTTCGCGGGCCTTTTTTGTGATTGTTGCGGGCTAAAATGTTTGATGTTGCGGGTGTTTTTCAAAAAAATTGCGATGGAAGTTGCGGTGTGTTTTTGCTTTTTTGTGAGTACATTACAATAGGGAGTAAATGTTGTATGGTTTCCTCTATTTAGTAGTCCATTTTAATGATCTATTTACCTATTTATTCAGGGTTCAAGATCGCTTGGAGTGAGATTTGAACCTGGGGGGGGGGGGGGGGGGGGGGTGGCGAACGTTAATTGTTGACGGGGGGGGGCGGGGTTAGCGAACGTAAGTTGTTACCGGGCGGCCTGTAAAATGGACACAAATTAAGTATTATATCGAGATCGATCGCCAGTGGTTGGCGCCAGAGCGAACTAGTAACTCATAGATATGGATCAGAGATAAATAAACTTTATCTCTGACTTTAAACTTTATCTCAGTTTAAAGTTTAAACTTATAAACTTTATCTCAGACCCTCGCCGCTTGTGTGCGCTGCAGTGACTTCACGGGCTACCGTTGCATTGTGGGGAATGTAGTGTTTGTGCGTGCAAAACACCATCGGGCGGCTGTGGCCTGCGGGCCGGTTCTAATAGTAATTAAATATCATCCAGGGGGCCATAGATAATCAATTCGCGGGTCGGATCTGGACAGTTTATCCCCGCTTTCATGTAGTGTACCGGGATACTGCTTTTCCCGATCTTTTTGCCGTTATTTTCGTCGCTCATGCTGCTTTCAGTCTGCTCCTCTTGAACGTATATACGGAAGTAAGGCGGGAGTTTGTCGACGTCACATCAAGACGACATCAGTGATTGGTCAAATTTGCGGGAAAGTTGCGGTGATTGGCTGAAGTTGCAACACCGCCCTGAATTCGCGGGGTTTGCTTGAAGTTGCGTTGAAGTTGCAAATCGCAACATCGCAACTTTCTGGAGGGTCTGGAGTGCAGGTGGGAGTGTGGCAGGGGCGGGTAGACTCGTAGGTAATGGAGGGGGGTTTGTGAGAGCAGATGGAGTGAATCTCACTGGTTGTTTGGTCTTCGGGTTAATGTTTGGGTTGGTCTTTGGGTTATTCTTCAGGTTGGTCTTCGGGTTGACCTTTGGGTTGGTTTTTGGGTTGGTCTTCAGGTTAGTGAGACCTTAAGTCTTCTTCACTTTCAGGTCCAGAGTTCTCTGAGATGTAAGTTATAAGATTGTTCACCAAACACTAATGGATCTTCGGTAGAAGAGATGTTTTGGTTTTCCATATGCTTGTATGTTTGTTTGTTGTGAGTATTTTTTAAACAAAGCATCAATTTGCTTTTCTCTATTGAGTTTATATAACATTATTTTACCTCGACACCAGTGACTCCACCCCTCCACGTGCTCTCGGTCTTCACCTCTCCTGTGTACTGGTGATGTAGATGCACTCATATACAGCAGACTGCTTTCCACATAATGTATTTTGTGTAGGTGGGTGTCAATAGTGGAATATTGCAAACAGAGGTAAAATGAATTCAGGGACAGAAAAAATACATAATCCGCAGTAGCATAGAACATGCTATGCTTCAACACATTCAGTAGGGGGCAGTAGCATACTACAATTTACACAATTCCTCTGCCTCTTTCATTTCATCCTCTCTCATATAAATGGAATTGTGCTTTGCCCTGTAGACATCTGCCTGCTTGAAAAGACAGTATAAATAAAAACAAACGCTAGCAAAATGGCACATAACTGAATTTATATTTGAGCTTTTTCATGCATTTATTGTTTGTGCTGGCATTAATCCACTAAAGTGTTGTTTTATTTTTCACCAAAGATATTTTCATTACACAGAGAAGAGGAGAGAGACCTGAGAGAAGAAAGCTCAGTAAAGGCTGATGAGAGAGTGCGAGAGTGAGAGAGTGCGAGAGTGAGAGAGTGCGAGAGTGCGAGTGATTACAAGGTTGGGAGATACAGTACAGGAGGGGAGCAGTTGGAGAAGAGGAAGAAGAGGATAGAGAGGAGGAGTAAAAATGAAGAGAGTGGTAGAGCACTCGAGTGTGAAGGCAATCGATTCCTCTCCCATGGTGACACACAAACACACACACACACACACACACACACACACACACACACACACACACACACACACACACACACACACACACACACACACACAAACAACACAAACACAAACAATCCCTTGCTAAAAATGAGCAAATAGGGCTACATAAAACTGTCAGTGCTGTTTATCAGTTCGATCTAGCTCTCAAACCTTCAGAAACTATTATGAGCAAAATCTAATAGTGGCACATTTGCATTTCTATTTTACTTTTGTGAAGTTAATCCAGACCTTTAGGAACTCTAAAGCATTCAGCCGTGATCTCGTATTTCACTGGGCTATAAACATTAGGTAACACGCATGCAAACCCCCTTTGTGCCTTTTTCAACATGGATGAAGTCAAAGAGCACAGATGTTCGTGTTCTGTCACGGTTACTAGCATCTCCCTTTCATTTGTGTTATGCATTAACATGTACCCATCTCTCTTAATGCCGTTTATGTAGATATCATCCGTGCAGGCTGCGCCTCTACCTCCACCCACAACAGGATGGGCTCCATCTTGGAGTTTTCCATTTCTGGCTTCTCTGCAGGGTCCTTTCTTTTAAGAAACACTGCCTTCGTTAGCTGGAGATAACCGTCGTGTGTTGTTGCAGCCTGCAAATCTTCGGCTTCCTCGTCTATTTCCCAAAGAAGACAGTACTGCAGAGATCAGAGTGTGGAAGTGGACGATGAATCTTCATCACCCAGAGAGGTCTGTCCTGGTATCTCAGCTGTGAGAACCAGGCTCGGTGCGTCCGTATCACAAAGAGAACTACTTTATATACACAATTCTGAGGATTGTTGCTAGCATGACGTTCTGATGGCACCACAAACTGAATGAAACCGAAAGTGTTTTTTATGACTCCCTGTATTGACTTTAGGCCTCGTGGAAGCAATGCACCGACGAAATGAATCAAGCGTTCGTTTGTCACGCCAACCGGCCCAGGGAGAGCACATCAGACTCACAAACTAAAACAACTAAAAAGACTTGCCAAATGAGCGTCTTCCAACGCAGCCGCACGGCCCCACCAGTATCGCTTCACGTGACGGGAGCGTTCAGAAATAGCTCCACAGTGCACGGCGTGCAGCGGAGGGCTGGCTGTTGAAGCAGCCTGTTTTTTAGTGCGCGTCTTTGTTTATGTGCAATAACAGATGTGCGACTGATTCATAACTTATGACTGCTCAACGCTTGGATGAGGACCTTCTGTTTTGAACTGCAGATACGCAAGGACTCACCAGCAGCAACAAAGAAAGAACCGGAAGAAACGGATGTTAAGTCGGCACCTTGGCACTGACGAAGGGTTCCTGGCTTCTCCTATGGATCAGCTTCCACCTCGGTTCTGGGAGATCCATCCTGCCACTCCTGTCCTTGGATTGCTCATTCAGAGTACGTGCGGTTCATGGCTCTCTACTGCGAAAACTGCTATACAGAACAAACCCGAACTGAAAGAGATGGAGCTAGTGTGACCAGGAGGGACTGGTGGTGAGTGCATTAAGACAGTGGACATTGTGTCTGGCTAGTCTCCCGACTACACAAGCAAAACTATACAAAAACACCACAGGCATGGAAAGAACTTTTCAAAACTTTATTCATAGTTGTATAGCAAAGCAAACATCAAATCATGAAGGCCTAATTTCATTTTATATCAGCGTGGCACAATGAAAAAAGACTAATTAACAGAATGAATGAAATATATATTTTTACTTTATCAACCCAAGATTCTGAACGCAAGAAAACGTACAATGATTTTTATATATCACTCATCACCTTATATATATTATTTAGTTCATTCAAAGCAACCATTTTCATGTTTTGTCACCACCATTTTGTGATTATATCGTATGTGTCAGGCCAGATAAGGCAGATCTTTGGACTATGGGGAGCATCTAGTAGAAAATAGTGAGTGGTAGTGTGAGAGAGTCATCTGGTTTAAAACAAAGAAAACAATTGCTGTCATGCACTGAGAAAAACACTGAGAAAATCAATCGGTTAAACTTCAAATAGATTAGCGATGTCACACGAGTGATGGCATCTTGTTTTTTTTATCAGGCATGAGCAGAGTGAATGCTGGGAACCCACTCAGACCTGGGACAGCCAATCAAATCTGGGGGGTGATGGGGTAGGGGATGCACTCAAACCTGGAACAGCCTCTCAAACCTGCAACACCCACTCAAATCTGAGAGGGTACACTCAAACCTGGGACAGCCAATCAAATGAGGGGGGAGGAGGGGGGCATCCATTCAAACCTGGGACACCAACACTGATGAAGCATATATGGGTGCGGAAGCCGTGGCAAGCCGCATGCGGCCGAACGCTGCAAGCAAGTGAGCACGTCTGGGTGCAGAAGCATAATGACGGAACAGTGCAGTTAATGACAACTGCATCTGAACCTGAACCGTGCCTGAGGAATAGAAAAAAGCCCACTGATGATAACTATATTACACCCTCCTTATTCCCTTTAAACAAACCTGGTTGAGGAGCTCATTGAAGCCCATACAAGCTCTGGTATGTCCTATCACACTCCACTACACCTGGCATGGACGTCAGACACTGTGCACATACAGAATCTGCCTAACGAAAAACGTATTTCAGAACGCACAACATTAATATCGCGTACAGCCCGATAACTAAAACGTGCCTGTTGCTGTCCGAGTTCAATTCATACACACAGTCAGGTGCAAACATAATCGCTCATACAGAGACATCGCTTGAAAAAAGAGAGAAAAAAAATCTGTATTTGTCATTGATGCGCAGGTGCTGTGTTCTAAATTCAAAAGCGGGTACGCTCTAACATAGCAATCCATGAGAAGCAGGGTTTGGCAAGGGATGTTTCATGGGCCCCTACAGCCTTTAGTATTAATACATTTAAACCAGTCGAAATCCAGCACCAGAATGGCCAAGCAGAGAGAAAACGATGAAGCAGCAATTCCATGAGGTAAAATAGCGCCCCCTATCCACATCTTATAACCCTCTACAATCATCTGTGATATGTTTCTCTGTGTTCATATATATTTGTCATTAAAAGGTAGCCCAACCGAAAGGAAAGAAAGATAGGAAGAAAGAAGAGGAAGGAGGAGCACGGTGGGTAAATGGGCGGGGCTTCTTCTTCCTGGGTTTGTGGGAGGCTCCACTTTGTGGTACTTGGGAGGGGGGATTTATGCCTTCACACAGTTTGCCGGTGTGTGTACCTATGAGGCTGATTGTCATCTCACGCCTTTCTTGGGTCGCTCTTATCAGTTGGCCCATCTGAAAAACAGTTAAAAACAAAAGTAAACAGGAAGGAGTTGTCCTCAACAGGAAGAAGGCAGTCATGGCCTGGCGGTTAGGGAACTGGTCTTGTGACCGGAGGGTCGTGGGTTCGGTTCCCAGACCTGAGGCCATGACTGAGGCAAGGCCCTTAACACTCAATTGCTCACTTGTATAAAAATGTAAGTCGCTCTGGATAAGGGCGTCTGCCAAATGCCGTAAATGTAAGAAGAATAGTCCAACAACACAGCAGGGTTACAATATGTTACAAAAGAATAACAAAGCGATTAAAACATCTTTACTGGCTAAACGCTGCTCTGGCATTTCTAAATAAGCACCTATGACACACACAGATGAGTGCACGGAGTGGGACGTCACTGTTGGGCCTGGAAGCAAAATGAAAGAACCCTAAAGATCACCGACCACCCCGAACGTGAAGCAGGTACAACAG
Source organism: Brachyhypopomus gauderio (assembly GCF_052324685.1). NCBI lineage: Eukaryota > Metazoa > Chordata > Actinopteri > Gymnotiformes > Hypopomidae > Brachyhypopomus > Brachyhypopomus gauderio. Next base: position 114,725 of record NW_027506955.1, read on the forward strand.
AGCGGGTATGGATCAAAACCTCAAACCCAGTGCTGTAAGGAACCAGTACACATTACTGTGTCCATGTCCACGTTACTGCACTGAAATATCCAGACAGAAAATAACTTCACAGATCATAGTTTGTTTAATCATCTCTCCAAAAGCTCCTACAAGATTCATGAACGAGGGGCAGTTGTAGTGTGGCGTAAGAGCTTGCAGATGACAAAGAGGGAGTTACAAACAAACAAATAACACTTGTAAACACTCCTTACCCTCCATGGTTGCTTGAGGTGGGCTAACAATAATTCTGCCCTATCAACACCTTTCAGTCAAAAATGACAGTTAGCTGGTAGCTCGACTGCTAGCCTGCCCCAGCTTCTCTAGTTGTGTCCTACTCCAGCACATGAAGCTCCCTACCCAGTATACACCAGTGTCCTACCCCAGCACGTGAAGCTCCCTACCCAGTATACATCAGTGTCCTACTCCAGCACGTGAAGCTCCCTACCCAGTATACACCAGTGTCCTACTCCAGCACGTGAAGCTCCCTACCCAGTATACACCAGTGTCCTACCCCAGCACGTGAAGCTCCCTACCCAGTATACACCAGTGTCCTACCCCAGCACGTGAAGCTCCCTACCCAGTATACACCAGTGTCCTACCCCAGCATGTGAAGCTCCCTACCCAGTATACACCAGTGTCCTACCCCAGCATGTGAAGCTCCCTACCCAGTATACACCAGTGTCCTACCCCAGCACGTGAAGCTCCCTACCCAGTATACACCAGTGTCCTACCCCAGCATGTGAAGCTCCCTACCCAGTATACACCAGTGTCCTACCCCAGCATGTGAAGACACTCTACCCAGTATACACCAGTGATACATGCTGGCTGCTCTATTCATCAATACTGGAAAAAGCTGCAGGCTACACTGTGTTTACAACCCTGATGGGTGTAAGCAAAACAACGGGGACAGGAATCCAGTTACATAAGACCGTTTGGCCCTGCTGCAGTGTTTAAATACCAAAGAGATGTCTAATCAAATACCTAAGATGAATTGAATTCCCTTAAAAATCATTAATTATTGCAGTGATTAATATCTTCTGTGGCAATAAAATGAAGTCAGCTGAGAATCTCCTTCTACCAGGTTATCCCTCCATTGGAATTTTTGATGGCACCAGCAAATTCCAGGAGAATGATGCCAAGATTCGTCAAGCACAAATAGTGTGAGTGGTTCAGGGAGCACGAGGCATCATTTTCACCATGAACGGATCACCAGAGAGTCATTAACCCCACTGGAAGTCTGCGATGTGTTGGAGTACACTTTACGAAATGGTTTGACTCTCCCGACATCAATACAAGATCTCAGACAAAAAACGAATGCTACTTTGAATGGAAATAAACTGTATAAGGTTGTGGAAACAGGACAGTGAGCACTGTGCTCCACGATCAAAACTAAATGTGTCGATTTAATAGTGGCATCTCTTTTGTTGGCTAGGCAGGGTATTTTTTAACAGTTCAGACACGCACACAGACTTGACATATAGATAGTGGTTTTATATACATCTTTTTAATTCATTTTTATTTATAAATTTTATTCCTGAAATGTTACCTTTGGAATCACTGCTGTCAGTTTGAGCTGCTTGGATTTGATCTTGAGGATTCCCATTCTGGCATTTCAATTCAACTGCAGAGAGGAAGAGGTAGATGGAAACAGAGAACGAGGGAGATGGACAGAGAGAGAGGGAGAGAAATAGAGAGAGGGAGAGATATAGAGGGAGAGAGGGACAGATGCAGAGAGGGAGAGAGAGGGAGGGAGGGAGAGAGAGAAAAATATCTAACAATGCACTATTAGAGATGAGCAGGTGTGGGTGGATCGTCATGGTGCCTACTGAGCGTTTCCATAGGAATCTGTTGCCGAGGCTAGAGGTTGGGCCCAGGGCAGTCTGGGCTCAGAGGGGCGTTCCTCTTCCCTTCTGTTACTGTGCATTCACCAAGACTACAACAACAAGACTTATTCATACTTACTCATTAAGTACGTATTTTCTCAAGGGCTTCACTGGTTCATAATAAACAGGAGTCCCATGCACAGGTATGATATGAATGCAAAATTATAGCCAACACAGACTTGTACAAGTGTCAGAGAGATGCTTACCAACAATTACTTAATGAGCAGAAACAAATACTGTGATTGTACCAAATGCTGGTCTCTCTTCCAGATGAAATTCAGCTAACAACCTCCATGGCAACCTCCATGGCAACTTCCACAGCAACCCAGGGTTTAGAGGCTGACATATAAGATTAATACTATGTGGATAAAAGAATGTGGGCACGCCTCCTAATTGTGGAGTTCAAGTGCTTTGGCCATGCCCACTGAAAGCAGGTGATTAAACTGTAGTGTGTAGCTGTAGCCACACAATCACCACAGACAACTGCTGGCAGTAGAGTCAGATGTATTGAGAAGCTGAAGGATTCAGAAACGCGACGTCACAGGTTTCCACCTTCTCCCCGATCCAGTTCATGATCCAAAACATCACCAACGAAGAAGCAGACTGTGCAGACTGGAGCAGCAGGAGCTGCTGAACGCTGAGCTGTGTTGCATCACTAGGTTCTTCAGGAAACAACGTCAGCACCAGACCTGTGTCAGGTGCATCACCACATGGGATTCCATAGCTGGGTGTCTGCGCACAAGCCTCACATCGCTGTAGCGGATGCCAAGTATAGCACACAGTGGTGTAAAGCACACCGCCACTGGACTCCAGGAGCAGTGGAAACGGGTCTTCTGGAGTGATGCATCACGATTCAGTCTGGCAGTCTGATGAATTAATCTGGGGTTGGCTGATACCCAGAGAACACCACCTTCCTGAATAAACAACACCACCTTCCTGAATAAAAGACACCATCTTCCTGAATAAACAGCCATATGGACTGGTTTAGGGACTGTTTGGGGATTGTTTGGGGACTTGTTTGGGTACTGTTTAGGGACTGGTTTGGGTCCTGTTTGTGGACTGGTTTGGGTCCTGTTTGGGGACTGGTTTGGGTACTGTTTGTGGATTGTTTGGGACTGGTTTGTGTACTGTTTGGGGACTGGTTTGGGTCCTGTTTGGGGACTGGTTTGGGTCCTGTTTGGGGACTGGTTTGTGTACTGTTTGGGTCCTGTTTGGGAAAGGCCCTTTCCCTGTTTCCTCATGACTGTGTCCCTGTGCACAAAGCAAGGTCCAGGATGACATCATGTGCCAAGTTTGGAGAGCAGTGGCATGCTCAAAGCTCAGACCAGGACCACTGGTACGGAGAACTGGAACTTCAAGTTTGAGCCAGGCAGTCTTGACCTATAGCAGCACCTGACCTCGCCTGACCTCTGGCCAAGGTTATGGCTTTCACTGTGATGTCAATCTTTTGTCTCCCTAACACTAACTTGGAATCAGTGTTTAGTTTGGAAATAAGAAATTAATGGTATTTTACCACTGTTCACTGTTGGAGTTTGACTGCTAGTTTCAGTAAAGCTCGCTGGCACATCCAGACAACACAACGTTCTCTAGCATTGCCTCTCTTAGCACCCTCTCTTAAATGCCCTCACAGATGCTCTGGTTTCTCGAGCGTCACACAACCTCTTGTCAGTGTTGCGTAGTGCCCTGTAAGTGCTCCGGTATAGTTTGTGTACAAACTTGTCCTTGCTGTTTGGTTTTGGTTTTCCCTACTTACAGATGAACCGAGTGCCAGACTGCCCACAAAAATCCATTGTTCAAGTAAAGGAGGTTCAAAACATTTTGGTTCAAAGCAAGAGACTCTCAGGGCGTAAAACCATCTGTCTGAAGGACACACTTATTAAGAACGTTTCTGAATGTTCTAAATTCCCAAGGCTAACAACTCTGCGCTGCAAATTCCCACATTTCCAAGCCTTTAATCCTGGAACAACCTTGCACTTCACATTCTGAAGCCTTATGAACTGCGACAGTGTTATCTTGGAATAACCCTGCACTGTACATTCAAGAGTGTTAGTGTTCAGGGGTTAAAGAACAGGGACTAAAACCTGGATAGAGATTTCTGAAAGGCCCGGATCTGCACACTCTAACATGGAAAGTTTACAGTAGAGTTCAGGCAGCTGCACACACTGTTTTATTGTCTTTCTGTCTCCCTATAGAGAATTCACAGAACATTAACTGTATTCATAGTGTGCATTAGGGTATCCGCTGGAACAGGGAGGCCAATCATTTCTGTGGGAGAAGTGAGGTCTTTTCCAGAGTGAGCACCATACATTTCACACACACACACACACACACACACCTGCAGACATCAAGTTGTTTGCATTATTTAGCCAAACGTGTCATTTTGTGCTAGATTCTGACCATGAAACAAAAGTCTAAGGCAGTATTTTCCCCAGATGTTCGCTGTCTACACAGATGGAGAGTGTGTGAGTTCACCCTGCCTCCTTCCCCAGCTGGTGACTCACCGTGTACCGCTCAGAAGCCCCGCACACTGCCGGCACTGAGGACTACGATTCTGAGTCTGGGAAATGGCATGTCTACTCCTAAGAACAGCCGCACACACTCCGAGGCCACCTGACACACCCACACACACCTACACACACATACTCCCCTACACACACACACATGAACACACACACATGAACACACACACATACTCCCCCGCGCACACACACACACACACACACACACACACACACACACACACACACACACACACACACACACACACACACACCTCTACACTTCCCACCTTTACTGATGTCAGTCTCATTAGATGCTGCAGTCATGTTTTTGTCTCCATCTTCATCACCTAGAACACAAGGTAACAGCATATTAAACATCCATCAATTTACAGCAGCTCTCCAAAGATCAATTACTCTGGGATCCTAGACAGTACCAGCGGATCACAGACAGAGAACGTGAGTGCAAGTGTGAAAACTACAAGTCTGTTCCTGAGCTTTTCACTTGTGTTTAGACAGAGGGAGCAAGTTTGGTGTTTCTCATTTGAAACAGATCCTTAACACACACACACACACACACACACACACACACACACACACACACACACACACACACACACACACACACACTAATTTAAGCAGTGAGAGTTTGTGAATTAGCTAAAACAAAAAGCAGCATGAACATAACAGTTCTGTTTGTATTGTGATTGTGAGTATTGTTTGTATTGTGATAGTGATTGTGAGTTCTGTTCGTATTGTGATTGTGATTGTCAGTTCTGTTCGTATTGTGATTGTGATTGTCAGTTCTGTTCGTATTGTGATTGTGATTGTCAGTTCTGTTCGTATTGTGATTGTGATTGTGAGTTCTGTTCATATTGTGATTGTGATTGTCAGTTCTGTTCGTATTGTGATTGTGATTGTCAGTTCTGTTCGTATTGTGATTGTGATTGTCAGTTCTGTTCGTATTGTGATTGTGATTGTCAGTTCTGTTCGTATTGTGATTGTGATTGTCAGTTCTGTTCGTATTGTGATTGTGATTGTGAGTTCTGTTCATATTGTGATTGTGATTGTGAGTTCTGTTCATATTGTGATTGTGATTGTGAGTTCTGTTCGTATTGTGATTGTGAGTTCTATTTTGTTTGGATCGTTATTGGTAGTGTGTATTCTGTTCTGTTTGATTCATTGTCTGAGTATCTGTCTCCTTATTGCCCTCGTTCCTCCCCTGTTAACTCACATCCCCATTTCCACCCGTGTCTGCCGTCATTCGTTGTATGTTAATGTTCTCAGTGTGTTATAATGCCTCGCCGGTGTCCTCGCCGTGTTCCTAGTTCCACCGTGTTCCATCTGTTGGCTGCATGTCTCTTTATCCTGACCCTGATTATGTAGCTCACAGTGTGGTTAAACTCCCCCCCCCCCCCACCTCTTTCCCATTGTGTCCACCTCCTGCTGCGTACGAGCCAGTTCAGTTACAGTTACATGTTGTTAAGTGTAGTGGGTAACAGTGCTGCCGACCCTGTGAGGGATTTGGGTTCAGTCCCTGTCTGGGTAAATCTGGGTTCAGTCCCTGTCTGGGTAAGTCTGGGTTCAGTCCCTGTCTGGGTAAATCTGGGTTCAGTCCCTGTCTGGGTAAGTCTGGGTTCAGCCCCTGTCTGGGTAAGTCTGGGTTCAGTCCCTGTCTGGGTAAGTCTGGGTTCAGTCCCTGTCTGGGTAAGTCTGAGTTCAGTCCCTGTCTGGGTAAATCTGGGTTCAGTCCCTGTCTGGGTAAGTCTGGGTTCAGCCCCTGTCTGGGTAAATCTGGGTTCAGTCCCTGTCTGGGTAAGTCTGGGTTCAGCCCCTGTCTGGGTAAGTCTGGGTTCAGTCCCTGTCTGGGTAAGTCTGGGTTCAGTCCCTGTCTGGGTAAGTCTGAGTTCAGTCCCTGTCTGGGTAAATCTGGGTTCAGTCCCTGTCTGGGTAAGTCTGGGTTCAGCCCCTGTCTGGGTAAGTCTGGGTTCAGTCCCTGTCTGGGTAAGTCTGGGTTCAGTCCCTGTCTGTGTAAGTCTGGGTTCAGTCCCTGTCTGGGTAAGTCTAGGTTCAGTCCCTGTCTGGTTAAGTCTGGGTTCAGTCCCTGTCTGTGTAAGTCTGGGTTCAGTCCCTGTCTGGGTAAGTCTAGGTTCAGTCCCTGTCTGGTTAAGTCTGGGTTCAGTCCCTGTCTGGGTAAATCTGGGTTCAGTCCCTGTCTGGGTAAGTCTGGGTTCAGCCCCTGTCTGGGTAAGTCTGGGTTCAGTCCCTGTCTGGGTAAGTCTGGGTTCAGTCCCTGTCTGTGTAAGTCTGGGTTCAGTCCCTGTCTGGGTAAGTCTAGGTTCAGTCCCTGTCTGGGTTCAGTCCCTGTCTGGGTAAGTCTGGGTTCAGCCCCTGACTGTGTAAGTCTGGGTTCAGCCCCTGTCTGGGTAAGTCTGGGTTCAGTCCCTGTCTGTGTAAGTCTGGGTTCAGTCCCTGTCTGGGTAAGTCTAGGTTCAGTCCCTGTCTGGTTAAGTCTGGGTTCAGTCCCTGTCTGTGTAAGTCTGGGTTCAGCCCCTGACTGTGTAAGTCTGGGTTCAGCCCCTGTCTGGGTAAGTCTGGGTTCAGTCCCTGTCTGTGTAAGTCTGGGTTCAGTCCCTGTCTGGGTAAGTCTAGGTTCAGTCCCTGTCTGGTTAAGTCTGGGTTCAGTCCCTGTCTGGTTAAGTCTGGGTTCAGTCCCTGTCTGGGTAAGTCTAGGTTCAGTCCCTGTCTGGGTAAGTCTGGGTTCAGTCCCTGTCTGGGTAAGTCTGGGTAAGTCTGGGTTCAGTCCCTGTCTGGGTAAGTCTAGGTTCAGTCCCTGTCTGGGTAAGTCTAGGTTCAGTCCCTGTCTGGGTAAGTCTGGGTTCAGTCCCTGTCTGGGTAAGTCTGGGTTCAGCCCCTGACTGTGTAAGTCTGGGTTCAGTCCACTAACCACTAAGACCCCTAACACTAGACTGGCCTCCCTGTGTAATATGACCGTATGTCATTCTGGATAAGCACATCTGCCAGGTGTATTAAACATTGTTATAAATTAAGGGTTCGTAATGGTTCCGTCCTGCGGATCCTGTGAACACTCCTAAGTGTAAGACATTAATGAGCCGAAACATGTCACATGGTCTCCCAAACACAAGGTCCATACAGACGCTGCCTGCATTTCAAACGCAATTCTGGCCCTTCATCTGTAAAACAGAACAAACCCACTACCCAACGATTGGTAGCTCCTTTAAAATGACATTGAAATAAATCAGATTAGTTTTAATATATATATTTAATTTAAAATAGAATCACTCACAATTGACCCAATAATTAAATGTGTAATATCAGGTTAATCCCAATTCAGAATGGAAGTGTTTACATTTACATTTTAATACCCATTCAATTGCTTAATGTGGGGTCAACTGACTGCAGTCTTCTCACACTCACAAAGCTTTTATGTCCTTTATATTGCAGTTTTATGGTGCTAAATTAATCACATTTTTACAACCGAAGTCCACACCTGATATTTTTTCAAACTCAGACAAAATGGTTTCAGATATTCTTTTACTTCTTATTCCTGGGCATGTGCTCAGCGGCCAACTTCCACGCGTCAGTGCCGATATGTAGAATCAGCACAGATGTTTCTCCGCCAAATGTACAGATGCATATTGAATGGTACGTGCCGAAGTTTCAAGAAACATTTGAGAAACGACTGTTCTGCACTCTCTCTCTCTCTCTCCCCCCTCTCCTTCTCCCTCTCTCCCTCCCTCCCTCACCCTCTCTCCCTGTTTATCTGTTTGTCTCTGGCTCCCTCTCCATTACTCTCCCCCTCTCTCTCCCTCTCCCTCTTTCATTCTCCAGGTCTTTCTTTCACTGTCACTTCTCCCCTTAATAAGCTGTGCTGATCAAAAACACAATGAACCCAGCACTGGAAAAACACAACAAGACCAGAATCCAAATTGACACAGCGTCTCCGCACCCAGCAGCTGTTCCGGGACGCCGTTCAACAGACGATAATTGGCTTCCTCTCTTATTTGGCCTCTGTATTGACGCAAACACAGGGCTGGTCGTATGGAGAAAGTGTGCACAGCACATATAAAAAAACATGAGCATTAAGCCACCGGCAGGACCTTCAAGGCTTTTAGTAAAGGCCCCCAATAACACAAACAAAATCAGAATGTTGTTTTACGTGTGGAAGAAAGGAGAGTTTGAACCTAAGGGTACTGGTGCTCGGGGAACCTTTAACTCTTTACGCTCGAAGGAACCGCAGTTGGCGGGAAAATCTTAGCAGTCCTGTAACGGGACCCTGTGTATATTAATGTTTCTGTAGTTATAGCTTGTAAGGTGCAATGTTTATATTTTTGGACAGGATGGAGAAAAGACACCGTGCAAATACTTAAGGGTGGTGAATGGAGACTGGCAGTGTGAAGAAGACTGGTACTGAAAGGGCGTGAAAGGGGCCGTTCCAGAATGATCCGTTTGAGGGGCAGATAAATGCAGGATTGATTTAGAACTTCATTTATAGCTCAGAATTTGTGGGAGTAGCAAGATCCGTGCCAAACCACGGCCTGGGAGAATGAGCAGACGGCGACATCAGCTGAGCTTCACACGGATCAGCAGGTTGCTACGTTTAAAACAAGAAATATATAAAAAAAAAAACCACACACAGCAAAGCTCAAACTTGTGCGGCGGAGTGACAGAAAAGTACAATGGAGCTAAAAATGAATTAATAGATTAGAAAGCAGTAAAACAAATGAGTGAAAAAGTAGCATAGTGCACGGATGGAGCAGGAGGTGGTGCATTGAGCTGTGGAGAGGTGGAAGGATGGAGGGGTGGAGGAACCGTGGTGGAGCTGAGACGCCTGCATGGCAGCAGAACCTTCAGGGCGTGATGACCCTCAGAGGTACCAGGCGCCAAAAGAAGTTTGAACTTCACGCTAAACAACAGCTATTCAAACAGCTGCGGGTGTAGTTGTGTCGCTGCTCTCCAGAGAATGACTTTAACAAGAATGCAGCTCAAAGATCATTGGGGTTCATTAAACAAATGTGATTCATGGTGTCACCAGGCAACATGCTGTACAACACCGAGCCGTATGCGCTGTTGCTACGATCCTTGTCGCGCGCTCACGGAGACAACGCAGAGAAGGATGCAGACACCGTAAAGTCACAAGCGCATCTTCAACGTACATATTTTAGAAATGTCCTCGATTTACTTGGACTGTGTGCAGCCTGTTGTAGTAATTCAGCAGTTTCCGCATGACAGTCGGCTGATTTCACACAACTAGGCTGGAGTACTTAGCCTCAATAAACTGGCCTATTCCCCCTATTTAATATTCTCATCTGTAATAAAAGCACTTTGCAATAATGAGAGTTTGAAAGCTCGTTAAAGCTCCTTTTATGTGGTTGGGGCTCTTCAGTCAATTCGGGGCCCTTTCACCACCCCGGACAGGTGGAGACGTAAGTCAAATTCATACTCAGACAGGCAGAAAATGAGCTCTGCCTCCCCCCACTCGCCCCCCCCCCCCCACACACGTTTAGAAGGCAGCACCCAGCCAGAAGATGAGCTGATATTCAGCACAAACAGAAAGCAGCACACAAATAACAGACACATCAGGTGAGGGTCAACATGTCCGTCCGGTTCAGCTCCTCAGAGGAGAACCAAGCCAGTGCTGGTTGGCGGTTCTGGTGGGTTTGTGTTATGGAGCTCATGACGCAATGGCTGAGGCACGGGAAGCTGTACCGACCCAACGCTCAACGCCCAGCTGATCAGACCCTCCCCCCGCAATGCTTCATCCAGGGAGCAGTGGACCAATCACATCTCTGTCCCTTCAGGCTAATGTCTTTTCCCTCTTTATTCTCCCTGTGAGATCCAATTATCTGTGCTGAGGCTAACAGATTATCACCTTTAAATATGGATTTGCTCTGAGGCGAGTTACACAGGGCTTTTCTGGATGACAATGGATCAGAACATTTTGTCTGGCTCTCAGAGGTAAGTTTAGGAAACACCCACTAACCAATTCGCTGTTGTCATGACAGTCATTAAACCCGTCCACAAAGCACGTTTCCCACCCATCGGTTATCCAACGAATAAGTGGAGTTGTAAAAGAAACGCTCTAGGAAAAGGGACAATAATTATGCCAACATACCAAAGTAACCTTGGGCTTACATTAGAGGCAGTGCGAGTTCAGCACCCTGGACAGCGCCAAGGGGGTTGAACTCAAAACTCCTCTTGGCGGTTACATGGTCAGGCCTACATGAAGACCTCACCCCAGCTGCCAACAGTCCCAGCTGTGACCCTCCACCACCTAAAGAGGAAGCAAAGTCCTCGAGGGCCATGGAGGGCCCTGCATCAGGAGGTCTGGGGCCTACTGGACCCTCCTCTCTCACTTAAAGGCCATTTCCCATGAATATTCACTTCTAAGTCTTTGCTAAAAATAACCTGCCCAGGGTTCTTCACTGTCTCTGCATCTGGGTCTCTGCTGGTGTGTGTGATGTTCTGTCAATGCTCCCCATGACGAGAGAAGCTCCTTAAGTTTGGCTCCTTAAAGCTGAGAGGATGAGAAGATGAGATGGAAGAAAACTCGACTACACATCATAGACTTACACTGGTGCAGTGCAGACAGAGTGTGTACTTTACACACCTCAGGTCATGCTACAACTCATCCCTGGACAACCTTCCTGGACTTAAAAGGCCGGAGTCCATGATGTTTAAGGACGCAGTTGTTTCCCAAAGTATCAGGGCTTGGAGTCCCGCATCCACGAACTGCACCGTTTGTACTCTAACCAGCTTCCTAAAGCTAAACTCTCAAAAACAACGCAGAAACCAGGAACTCGACAACCCCCCCGACCCCCCCACACAACAACACCCCCCCCGCCCGCCTCTTCACGCCTACCCGCCGTGGGCCAACGGTTGGTGCGGCTGAACCGATGAAACATGACAGGCGAGTCCAGGGAAGCTTTTCAGAAGCGACTTCGGGGGTTAATCGAAAAGCGCTTCGCCACAACGAGCGGGTGATGTAGGCCTCCGAGGCCAGCGCACACACACACACACACATACACGCACACACACACACACATGCACACACGCGCGCAGATCCAAGGCCAGCGCACACACACGCGCGTGGATCCATCAGAGGCCTATCGAACGAAGCCGCTCGATACTTTGGAGAGACGGTGAGACACAACGTTTAACTCCCCCCTCGCTGGATACGAAACACACGTCCGCTGCCGCTTCTCAACAATAGCTGCAGTACAAACATAAATGCTCATGTTTCATGTTCAGGACTATGGCAGGCGCAAGCAAAGTTAACCTTTGTGATTTCCTTTTTTTACAAATCAGACCCAACTTCAGCATAAACAGTATAAAGCTTATAACGCATTCCCTGCCAGCACCGATAGATTAGTCAACGGAGTAAATAGGAGTGACAGCTCCAATCACTGAGAATCGCTTTAAAACACAGTGGGATTTTCTATTTAGAAAGTGATTTAGAAAGTGATTTAGAAAGGCTAGAGAGAGTGACAGCCACTTGCTGAAGGCTGGAAACGAAAAATCAGAAGAAATAAACTCTACTTCTGAGATGTAGTCGATGGCCCTGATAGTCTGGCCCTTATTAAAACCCACATTCTCCCAGCCAACCATACTGGTGCGAAACGCTTGCAGGCTGGGAGGAAGAGTCAGGCCACTGGAGTTAATGAAGTGGTAACTGTGAAGAGCAAACCCTTATTTTCATGTGTAAATATTCAGGAGCCGTAGGACCTGGAGTGGTAATAGTTTGAATGAGCGAACGCGCCACACTTGAAGAGGTGCATTCTGGGAGGATCTTGATTATGCAGGAGGCTTTTTTTATCCTCTTTCTTCTTTTTCAAGGCTGTGGGATGATAAAACTTTGGACAATTGAAGCCAATTAAAACCTACTGAACTAAAAAGCAATTGAGATTTTTTTCCCTTTGGGGGGGGGGGGGGGGGGCGTGTAGTGTAAATACTGCAGGGGGGGAGGTGCTTCGCCTTTAGACGTTTCTCCTGTGGGAAGCTGACTGACCCCTTGTCTGCAGGCTGCCTTTGTCACCAGAGACAGAGGGAGAGGGGCAGAGAGAAAGGAGGAGATGGAGAGGGAGATGGAGAGGCAGACAGAGAGAGAGAGAGATGCAGGGTGGGGTAGAGAGCAGTAGCGTGGTGGAGAGGGTCACCCTATGCAGTAAGAAGCAGCCCCACTCTGTAGTGAGCATTTAAATAACCTTACAAGATCCACCTGACTGGACCGGCATTGTGAGCGGAGCTCCACCACCGGGCTCTCGCCGGTCTGAACAGCACCGAGAGCTTCCAGTCGAACACGGGTGGCCAGGGCATTGTTAGAAAAACACAAAGCCCTCTAAGCATGATGACAAGCAGACATGGGGCCATCTGGTTTCAGGGCTACTCCAACCGCACTGATCTGAGAGGGAAGGTGCATGTAGCAGTTTGTACCCAGCATCGTGAGCGGCAGGGGGAAACTCCACATACGACCCACACGCCTTACAAAATACTGCTGCTTCGTTGGGTCCATTATTACGGGATCGGAATGGAATAACACATAATGTGAGATTAATGTTAGACTTTTGGCAATAAAGATAATTGGTTAAATGAAACATTTCCCTCTGATATTAAGGGATGCGTCTGTAACAGTCAGATATACAGTTTACATTCATGCTTCCTGAGGGGGAAAATGCCACAATTTGCAGGTTAAACAAACCCGCTGCGATGAGGGGAAATAGATAAAGAAGTGAGAGCTTGAAAGAAAGAGTCAGAGAGAGAGAGTCAGAGAGAGAGAGTCAGAGAGAGAGAGAGAGTCAGAGAGAAAGGAGTCTCAGATGATGGGAGATGCAACAGTGAGGATGTGAAGGAGGCCGGGTTTTGGCGTGACCTACATACATCCTAAACTCGTGTCAGAGGCAGCTAGGGCCAGCGCTCAGTGAATTACTTAACATAATCAGAGGTCTGTGTTTACGCCTGAACTCTGTGAAAGCTTCCAGATTTGCAGGACCCACCCTGTCTTTGAGATTGTGCATTTAAAGAGAGAAATGTCACAGTGGATAGTGGAGGCAAAACAAACAAACAAAAAGTTGTGCTGGTAGAGAAAAAACCTTTAGAGCCGGCAGCCCATGGTCACAGCGGCCCCTGATGGCCCCTTGACTCCCCCCGGCCACCCTGGTCAGGGTGGTCCCTGGTGGCCCCTGCTGACCCCCGACGGCCCCTGGTCGTTGGAATCAGAAGGAAATGCCAGGTGATGGATATTGAGCAAATTTATAACGCGACGGTCCAGAATGACAATCTGGAGGAGCTGGTACTGTAAAAGAACACACACCGTTTCAATGTCTGCTGAATACGCCCTTCAGTAGCTCAGCTGCGTTTGATAACAGGGTACTGAATCCATCACTAGGCTGCACTTGTCTTTCAAGAGCCCGCTGTTTTATCGCCGTGACAGCGGTGCAGGTGTTCTCGGCCGAGTCCCAGACCCCCCCCATTTACACGTCATTACCAGGATAAGAAAAGACTGAAATCTAAACAAACAGCTGGTGGAAATGGGAACGGTACAACGCTCCATCCAGCGGAGACCGAAGAGGGACGTTCTGCAGGACGTTACCCCGCTGAGCAAATCCGCACACGGGACCAGAAGGGCCCTGGGTACAGGCCCAGATCGGAGAGACACGTGGCGACCACCGACTGCACCCAGCACACACCACACTGAGCTGGGTGAAGAGGAAGAGTGGTGGTGTGGGCTTACTTTCCACCACCATGGACTCCACACCTGCTTGGCTCTCACTGTCCTGGGGGTCCACAGCTCCATCTGTGGAGAGACAAGGACACATGGTGTACACACACACACACACACACACACACACACACACACACACACACACACACACACACACACACACACACACACACAGTCAAGAGTGGAGATAAAAGAAAAAAAGAAATAAATAAATGACCAAAGAAAAAGACCCAAATATTAAGCAGGAGTACATCAACTGAGTTTCGTTATGAATACCACTTCAAGTCTAAGCATAATGTGTTTTATAATTGTTTCCAAATGAGGCCCCCACAACACAATATTGGTTTATGGATGTATCAGTGTTAAGGCTTGATGGAGGGGAAAAAAAGGAGAGAGAGAACGATATAATCTGGCATGGTGAGTCCTACTCTTCTCATAATCAAACACTGCCCCCGCCTTCTGGATAGCTGCTTTCTTTTGTCTGAGCACGCTCACGTGGGCCTCCTACAACACGTTCCTCTGAACACGCAGAACGTGCGGCACCTCCGTCTGAGAGGGCGACGGGAAAGATACGCCGCTGATCAAAAGCTCAACTTCAAAGCCGCACTCAGAGAGGCAGGTTCCTTCCGGCTCATTTGAGCGAGAGCGGTCTCGTCCCCCCCCGCCGGCTTTGATGCCGACCCAGCCACAGGCCATTACGGACGGCCCGCACAATGGCGGCTCGGTCCCCTCTCGGAGCACAAATGACCACAGGAGGCCGTGCGTTTGAAGTCCATTGTCCATCAGCGACAAGACAGACACGCTCCATCATCGTGGAGGAAGGAGGAACGTGATCATCATCATCATCATCATGTTCAGTGAGGAGTCCACACAATGCACCCTGGGTCATTTTATCAGACAAGGCATCGCTTTTAATACGCAACACTTCATTAAAATGCTTTTTTGAGAACTTCTAGCTAAATTAATAATATGATTGCTTATTATTAAGAGACCATTTGAAATTTTTGGTGCCTCACAAAAGCATTTCTTGATTAAGTTTCATTTCGGCATTAGATATAGCTGTTGGCTCGGGAATCAATGTGTTGAGAGAGCACACACAGAATGGCTGCATGGGCAAGCTGAAGAATGATCACACGTTCCTATTATTTCAGAGGTTTTTCTCTCCCCACAGCCAGTCATGTTTCATCCGAGGTTCCTGCATTCATGTTAAAAACACAGCCGGCTCTCTCTGGAGAGCCATTGGAAGTCAAACACACTCTGGCTCTGAGTGGCGGTGAATTGTACAGAACCACAAGCAAGGAGCTGCTTTGGAGAGGGTCTTCTGGCCATTGCTGCTCAACATAGGCCCACTTCAACACACACACACACACACACACACACACACACACACACACACACACACACGGGAAGGGGAGGGAGGTGGCACCTCACATAACTAATGAAAAGAACCCTCAGGGGAAGAATGAAGCAGTTTCTTCAGCACTGCACAAAGAACGGGTCAAGACGGGAGAATGCCGGGCCAATAGCCAACCAGGACTGGGTGATCGGGCTGTTTAGATATGGATCTCCAGCAAGGGGCTCCCATGAATGCTGCATCATTTGCACCAAATAAGAGCTGAAAAGCCCCAGGAGTATATGCTCGCATGCTGGGGGGCCTTGGAGTGCCATGCAGATCACAGAGCCAAAGCTTACATCCCAATGCCCTGGTCATCGGCAGCCAGTGCTGGTCTTACATTTGAGGGAGAAAAGCCCAAAGCGAAGCGCCATCTCACATGGTCAGTGTTTTATCCAGGGAAATAAAGCGCTAGCAGGAGGAAGTGAAGCTGGACGTTAGAAACACACAAACACAATGAGGACCTGGAAACACAAACACCGCGAGGACCTGGAAACACACAAACACCATAAGGACCTGGAAACACATAAACACCACGAGGGCCTGGAAACACACAAACACCGCGAGGTCCTGGAAACACACAAACACAGCAAGGACCTGGAAACACATGAACACCGCAAGGACCTGGAAACTGTCACCACAGCCTCCGCTCCAGTTATGTTGTGCTGTATTTTCTCAGTTAGCATAAGGCGGAAAGTAAAACAGTGCAGAAATATCAAAACAGCAGACGAGAACAGAATCTGACCATATGTACATCTACGTCCTGTGAATACACGGGCGGTCGCACCATGGACATACATGCCAATATAAAACCAAACCCAGCAACATTCACATCCTTCAAAAGGGAAAGCTGCACCTTCAGATGAGACTGTGCATGCTGGCACAAGGCTTGATGTGCTTAGTATTGGTACTTGTGCAACTCCGTCTTATCTCATTCAGCTCTGCCAGCCCCCCACCGCACGCTTGCTTTTAGCAAAATCACCGAACAGAAACAGCGTTCCAGCAGCGCCAAAACTCCAGCCAGCCTGGAACTGAGAAAAGTCCTGGCACGGACACGCTTGAAGGCCTTTAAAATAGCTTCAGTGGCAAAATAACTGCTAGTTTTTTTTTCTCATTCTAGTTGGCTTGTGCAGTGATACATTGTTCCAAACATATAATAAAGGGAATAAACAAGTGGAGAGAAGGCTGAAAGATTCATTGTTATGCAAAATATCCGACAAAATCTGCTAAGCACGTGAGACCTTCCTGCTTGTGCTTTTCCCACTCACTGGTCATTTTGCTGTGGCGTATTGGCTACAGATTAGCGTTCGACGCACTTTCAGGATTGCAGGACACCAAGTGCTCGGTTATATTAATTTTTCCTAAAGCCAAGGGCAACAGCAAACATGCAGCGTGTTTTACAGCCCAGGTGCTCGATGATGGCCCAGAGAAGATGATGAACGTCAGCTGCCAGTCCTCACTCTCTCATCCTCTCAGTGTGCCTTGAAGGTCTTGCCGAGATGCCCCGCCTAACAGAACAACGTCACAAGTTTCTTGTAAAGTTTTTGATATGTTCAATAATAACTACAACAACTGTTACTGATATTACCCTCAGTCTCCCCAGTGAATGGAAAGCAATAACAATCTTCTGTTGTCAGGAACCTTTTCTCCGGAGTACAACTATTAACACTACATCACTACATTTAAATCCCTTATTAACACCCAGAATAGAAAGGTCAAAAACTAGCAATGTAGTGCTCCAACAGAGGAGACAGAAATGAACTTTAATCAAAATGATGGCAAGAGATAAGTGTAGAGTGGAGAAAAAAAATCTCCGGGTGTGAATTAAAGCGGACACAAAGTGTCACAGCTTGGTCATGTTAGTCTGTGCTCCCAATCTCTGCCCTCGGCCATCTGGTATTAATAGCCCTTAAATACACCAGACAGTTTTAAACCCACACATTCACCTTCTTCTGGTGTTAAAGAACATGCCTGCAGATCCATGCAATGAAACATCGTGGCGCAGGAGGACTCAGTGGCCGAGTTAATCTCCTTAATCCAGTCGAACGAGGAGACTGGGAAAAGAACCTCCTTTAAGACAACCAGGGACTGAAACAGCTGGTGGAACATTCCTTAGTGTTTGCCGGGGTCACAGGTCAGATGGAGATGTTGCTGACGAATGGTTTTGAATCTCAGTACTCTCAGTAGTGTGCTACTTTAACACAAATTTTTAACTCACATTTAAATAGCTTTGATTACTGGAGTACAAAAAGAACTTTTATTTTAGAACTGTATTAGAAGTGTCTAGAGGTCATGGGGCACTTTACAAAATCTGCCCCATATTCACCTTTTAACTTTAGCAGTAAACAGATTTACATTCATGAAATATAAAGCACTATGACGATCACTGTAAATATGTGTAAACACAGAGACTCCCAAGAGCTCAAAACGTGGGCAGCTAAAACATCCAAGTAAACAAATAAATAAGTCAACAAGACTTAAATAAACAATAAATGTGCCTTCCTGTATGAGACTGAGGGAGGTCTTGAGATTTGTGATGGGGTGACTCAGATTTTCTACAGGACAAGAAAATATCTTCTCTAAGCTTTCATCACCACCAGAGCAGGCAAAGAATGATCAGAAAAACATCAACACTGAGGGAGAGAGTGAGAGAGAGAGAGAGAGAGAGAGAGAGAGAGAAAGGTGAAGAGAGAGGGAGAGAGTGAGAGGGAGAGATGTGAAAAGAGGGAGAGAGAGAGAAAACGAGAGAGAGAAAGACAGAGAGAGGAGGGAGAGGGGGACAGAGAGACAGAGTAGAAGAATGAAACCTTTCCAAGCAGTCACTCCGGCCCTGAGGCATACAAAAAGCTGTGCAGGTAAGTGTGTGTGTGAGTGTGTGAGTGTGTGTGTGTGTCCAATAGGGTAACACAGTACAGCAACAGCATACCAGTGTCCAAGTGCCCCAGCATCCCAGCTTACCAGCATCACAGCATCATCGCAATCCCCTCCCCCCCCCCCAACCTACCCCTCCCAAACTACCCCCAACCCCCCCAAACCTACCCCCCAACCTGGACCCTTTGTGTGCTAGCATAAGACAAAAAGCCAAAGGCAGAAAGTGTTTTGCCCCACTCCGGGGTCAATATAATAAATGTTACATTTTCAGGTGAGTGAGGCACCTTTTGCCTAGACCTAGGGCTGCTCCACCCTCACCTCTACCCTTACCTCCTCCTCCACCCTCATCTCCACCTTCACCCTCACCTCACAACCCCACCTCCACCCTCATCACCACCTTCACCCTCACCTCACAACCCCACCTTCACCCTCACCACCACCCCTACCTCCACCCTCACCTCCACCCTTACCTCCACCCTCACCTCCACCCTCACCTCCTCCACCTTCACCTCCAGTCTCACCTCTACCTTCACCTTCACCCTCACTTTCGCTCTCACCACCACCCCTACCTACCCCCTCATCTCCACCAACACCTCCTCCTCCACCCTCACCTCCACCTTCACATCCTCCATCCTCACCTCTACCCTCACCTCCTCCACTCTCACCTCCTCCTCCATTCTCACCTCCACCCTCACCTTTACCCTCACCTCTACCCTCACCTCCTCCACCCTCACTTCCTCCTTCACCCTCACCTCACCTCCACCTCACAACCCCACCTTCACCCTCACCACCACCCCTACCTCTACCTTCACCTCCACCCTCAATTTCTTTCTAAACTACACCCATGTACATGTGGTTTCATGGTGCATGTTGAACATCTGTGGGTAATTGTAATATACGAAAACAACTTGATTATTGTAACTTTAATATGAGCCACTTAATCAGGTTACACCATTCAGATTAAGGTCACGATCAAGAGTAGCACCCAAACACGACTCAGAGCCAATCAATGTCCCGGAGCACATTCCATCTTACACATTTATAAACAAACATTTTGTAAATGCGGCAAAGTTATAGTCTATAAAACCATGAAGGTAAATTGTGCATAAATCTATCAGAGGGGTCCATATACAAATGATGAACGAAAGGAAACAAATCTTTTCTTTTAACATAACCACTTCCAGTGGGGTGGCAGTAGGGTTAGGCTCTGTTGGGGGTGGCAATTGTCACCCCTGCCCCCCCTTTGGCTCCGCCCCTGTCTTTAACCCATCCCTTTAATATTAGTCTTGTAGCCAGCAGTAGCCTCTAAAGACAGAGGGAGTGGCTGGCCTGTAGACCTGTGTGACTGTCTGGCAGTCCTGTAGTGAGTGACGTGTGTCAGAGAGCCATGTGTGGCCATCCTGACGCAGGGCTGTTGTCCCTACCACACTCCAGCTCCTCCTGGACCTTGTCGGCTGGATCAGACACTGTTTTCTCCTCAGACACCGTCTTCTCATCAGACACCGTCTTCTCCTCAGACACTGTCTTCTCATCAGACACTGTCTTCTCCTCAGCACTCATCTCCCTCTCTGGCCCCACGAGAGAAGAAAGACAGATTAACAAATTAAAATAAAACTTCCACCTCCCCCTCCCCCATCCTGACCTACTCCAAATGTCTCATTCATACTCCCGACTACAGTGCAACTGCCTCCGGCTTCCTTACGACGCCGTTCAGAACCATCCACTTCAGATTGGATAGCCAGCAGGCCATGAGATTACAGTTATCATTTTTAATAATGGCACAGAGAGACAAATTTGAGCCTCAAGAGTGGAGACAGTGTATTTCCCCGACTTAGTGTGAGTAAGAGCCTTCAACACACACACACACACACACACACACACACACACACACACACACACACACACACACACACATAAATACATACACACAAACACCTAGTGAGATTTACTGCCCTGTAGCAGTGTATGCAATGTTAGAGGTAAGTCTCCCACAGCACATGTTGGGTTAATACTGATGAATGTTGGGTTAATACTGGGTTGGGTTAATAATATTTTTGGGTTAAAACTGATGAATGTTGGGTATAGTATTTATGAATGGTTTGTACTGATATTTGGTTAGTATTGCTGAATGTTGGCTTAGTATTGATGAATGTTGGGTTAGTAATTATGAAAGTTGGACGAGTACTAAATGTTGGGTAATTGTTGAATTCTGCTGATGTGTATGTGTGTGTGTGTGTGTGTGTGGGTGTGTGTGTGTGTGTGTGTGTGTGTGTGTGTGTGTGTGTGTGTGTGTCTTACCAGCACCATCCACTGGATCTGCTGCCTTCTCCGCCTGTCTCTCTTCCTCAGGGTTATTCTCTCCTGCAGACCTCTCAGCCTCTGCTTAAACACACACACACACACACACACACACACACACACACACACACACACACACACACACACACAGGTTAGATGCATCTAGTCAGTCAGAATATATTTCCTTTCCACCGTTGACTCTGAAGAGCTGGATTACTCTCTTATATTATTGTACAATACTGGTCTTCTCACACATTCCCAGCTCAAGGTCTTCATACAGTCCTTTATTCTCACACAGCCACCATATTTCCCCTCATCAATATTCCTCTTGCTGATAATTAATTTACACTTGACTGCCCTTTCATTTTGCCTTTGGAATAAAGAACAAGTGTCTGTCGGCAGACTGAGTTCACACTATTTCTTTAGAAGCACCCCCCCCCCCCCCAGGCCGGAGGAAGCGTGCGGACCCTTCTGGAGAGCTCGCCGGGGGTTTATTGATCCGAGATCAGCCAGGTGGGAGAAAATAGCTGGTGGGCAGATGGAGGCCGTGGGTCCCCAGAATAGCTAATAGGGGCATTTTTTCTGTTCTGTTTTTGTTGGTAGGCACAGTCCCCTAATGTGAGAGACTTGGGTGAGCACTCTAGTGTGACTGTCCGCCGGGCTTAAAAAAACGAACGTGACTTGGACCTCAATTTGACATGACCCGCCTCCTTCTGCCTGGTAGTTATATGCTGAGAGTGTGTGTGAGTGTGTGTGTGTGAGTGTGTGTGTGTGTGTGTGTGTGTGTGTGTGTGTGTGTGTGTGCTCCTTAGTAATGGAGGATTTAATTTAACTTGCATTAAAGGAGAATCATTCATGTGTTGCTCAGCCTGTCCATCTCTGCTACTTGCTGTGTCCTGTCGTGTCCCTGTAGCTGAAGCTCTGGTTTCTCTCAGAGACTCCTGCCCCGGCTGTGTGTGGAGGCCGTCACGCGTGTCGCTCTCTGTGGTCACTTCGCGTGACTAGCGTGTAGCCGTCTGGTGTGCAGCGTGAAAGCTTCCTATGTGCTCAGACTAAGGAGTCAGGCAGGAGCAGGTTGGTGTTCCTGTCTGAATCGGCTGTGGTCTTTTAATCCTCGTTCATCAACACCACTTCTCACTTTTTTTTTTAACACCTTTAATCTCTCAAGTTACCCACACCTGATGATGCACTCTTGTTTGGACCACTGTGTCTGGATTAGCAGCGTTCAGCTCCTCTCCCCAATCAGTTCCAGACGTAAACGAACCCTTGTTTTGACTAGCGCAGACACACTCCACTTAGGATACCAGCAGGTGTGGAGCAGACCGGCGGGTTCTTCTGTCTCAGCGTTCATCTGTATCTACCCTCAGCAAACCTGCTCGGTGTCGATTTATTCTGGAGATGTTAATTCAGGACAGGGGGTTCTGCCATGACTGTGTTGTTGAAGGCACAGGCAGCATTGAGAACCCAGCCAGTTTCCAGACACTTACATTCATTTAGTTGATGGTAATATGGCACATGACACAAGCGATGGTTGTTCTGATGATGAAAGGTACTTGAAATAGTTATAATGGTTATACAGAAGAGAATAACCATGTAACCATACAAATGTAATGAAATGTGCAGATGGCCTTCTGTCTGGGGTGTGTGAGCAGAATCCCTGTGCGAGTCTGATTTGGACACCTGCACCCAGACCCAGCTGGGTGTCTTTGTCCAGAGAAATATGCATCTGTTTGGCTGTAGACTGCAGAACTCAGAGTCACACACAGTATGACTACACACCTCAAACTTTCAGCCAGGAAAATGCTAAACTCCAGATGTACATTATACGAAGTGCCACTAACTGCTCTGATAACATTTCATCTCTTCAAGATGCCTTATGAATTACAAACAGACAGCCCAAGTTCCATTTTAAGGAAACTGTTTCAGTCTAATGTAATGTATTTTAATGTAATGTAATATAATGTATTGTATTGTAATATAATGCATTGCAATGTGTAATAATGTAATGCATTATAATGTAATGTGTTATAATGAAATGTAATGTGTTATAATGTAATGTGTTATAATGAAATGTAATGTAATATAATGTAATGTATTATAATGTATCATAATACAATGTATTATAATGCATTATAATGTAATGTATTATAATGTAGGGTAATGTATTACAATGTATTATAATGTAATGTATTATAATGTAAGGTAATGTACTACAATGTAAGGTAATGTATTACAATGTAATGTATTATAATGTATTACAATGTAAAGCATTATAATGTATTATAATGTAATGTAATGTATTATAATGTATTACCATGTAAAGTATTATAATGTATTATAATGTAATGTAAAGTATTATAATGTAATGTAAAGTATTATAATGTATTATAATGTATTATAATGTAATGTAAAGTATTATAATGTATTATAATGTATTATAATGTAATGCTTTTAACTGGTTTTGGTTTAGGCACTCTTACTCCACACTTTACTGCCATATATCCACTTCACTCACTCACTCACACAAATTACACATTACACATACACAAACATCTCTCTCTCTCTCTCTCTCTCTCACACACACACACACACACACACACACACACACACACACACACACACACACACACACACACACACACACACACACACACACACACACTAAAGTGGAACAGTAGATGGGGAGCCAGTGCTCATGGCTGCAGTGTATTTCTGTGTCTGCTCCCGAGTGCTTTATACATCTACTGCAAAAAGCCTGCATGGAGAGAAGGGGTCATGGGGTCGTTTCCCAGGGAGCAC
Source organism: Brachyhypopomus gauderio (assembly GCF_052324685.1). Lineage (NCBI taxonomy): Eukaryota > Metazoa > Chordata > Actinopteri > Gymnotiformes > Hypopomidae > Brachyhypopomus > Brachyhypopomus gauderio. The sequence goes on from NW_027506955.1 coordinate 138,248, forward strand.
ACACACATCACACTGATCAACATGCATGTTGCCATGGACAAGAGCATCTGTCAGATGTCATGGACGTAACCCACAAGTGTAACACACATTCCTTCGGGGATGACCTATGGACCATGGACATCGCTGGATTAACATAATCCACCTCTCGTCTCCCCCTGGACCTGAACACTTTTTTACACTTTTAACATTTTTCCTTTGTCCAATCTATCCACTGGCCTAATTGGTTGTCACGTTTCTGACATTTTTGCGGTGTGTGTGTGAGCTCCGATCTCTGGATGTACCCTGTGTTTCTTCACCCCACGTACACAGCGGGATGGAACTGACTAATGATGGCTGAAATACAACCTTAGAATAGCGGAAATCTATTTACAACGCTTTCGAAAAAACTCATGAAGCTAAAAGCGCCTGATATAAATACCGATGTGTAGTGAGAGTAATGCCCTATAACGGTACCAGGAAACAGAACAGTTTGATTGATGGCTGACAACAGGTGACATAGTTACCTGAATCACTTTTTTCTGCAGGTATTTCCTTCTTTTCCCTGGAGTTTTCATCACCTGGAAGATCATTTTCTGGAAAAAAAGGGGTGGAAATGCCATGAGAAATTTGAGAATGTGTGAGCAGCTCAGAAGAGTTCCTCCCAGCGCAGAAGCAGTGCTGGCCAGACAGCTGTCATTCACAGCCCGGCTGGCTACGGCTTCTCTGAGAGGCTGTTTTCTATGGTATCCATAATGCTGTAGTCCAGTGTGACACACAGGAAATGTGTGTGCATCTCTTGGAACACAAACATGCTCAGACACCCACACACACACACTTAGGACATTAGCTTTTTCCACTGTAAGCAAATCATACAATTTATCAGCACTGTTTATGAGTCCTTCTGTCCTGTCATCCTTTCACACACACACACACACACACACAAAAATGTGCACACGACCACACACACAGACCCGCCCGTGACCACAAGGACCTGTTTGCTAAAATGAGCCTGGGTCTACATTTAGACCAGAGAGCATGACAACACAGCCTGCATGACAGCCTGCGTGGTCTGGGGGCGGAGCCAAGAAGAACCTTCCTACTTTTGGGGATTGAAAGCAACTTCAAAATGGATCCTTGGTATATTGATGAAGCCTCCAGTGAAATGGGGAAAAAGAAAACCTCAATGACGAAAGGAAAAAGGTATTTAAATGTGTGTGTGGAGCTGGCAACCACAGGGGGGAGAAGAGACTGAGGGCAGAATCAGTGTTGTAGAGGCATGAGGCGGAGTTAGTGAGGGTGGCCCCATGGGCGGAGTTAGTGAGGGTGGCCCCATGGGCGGAGTCAGTGAGGGTGGCCCCATGGGCGGAGTCAGTGAGGGTGGACCCATGGGTGGAGTCCGTGAGGGTGGCCCCATGGGCGGAGTCAGTGAGGGTGGACCCATGGGTGGAGTCAGTGAGGGTGGCCCCATGGGCGGAGTCAGTGAGGGTGACCCCATGGGCGGAGTCAGTGAGGGTGGCCCCATGAGCGGAGTTAGTGAGGGTGGCCCCATGGGCGGAGTTAGTGAGGGTGGCCCCATGGGTGAAGTCAGTGAGGGTGGACCCATGGGTGGAGTCAGTGAGGGTGGGTCCATGGGCGGAGTCAGTGAGGGTGGGTCCATGGGCGGAGTCAGTGAGGGTGGGTCCATGGGTGGAGTCAGTGAGGGTGGCCCCATGGGCGGAGTCAGTGAGGGTGGGTCCATGGGTGGAGTCAGTGAGGGTGGCCCCATGGGCGGAGTCAGTGAGGGTGGACCCATGGGTGGAGTCAGTGAGGGTGGGTCCATGGGTGGAGTCAGTGAGGGTGGCCCCATGGGCGGAGTCAGTGAGGGTGGCCCCATGGGCGGAGTTAGTGAGGGTGGCCCCATGAGCGGAGTTAGTGAGGGTGGCTCCATGGGTGGAGTCAGTGAGGGTGGCCCCATGGGCGGAGTCAGTGAGGGTGGACCCATGGGTGGAGTCCGTGAGGGTGGCCCCATGGGCGGAGTCAGTGAGGGTGGACCCATGGGTGGAGTCAGTTAGGGTGGCCCCATGGGCGGAGTCAGTGAGGGTGGACCCATGGGTAGAGTCCGTGAGGGTGGCCCCATGGGCGGAGTCAGTGAGGGTGGACCCATGGGTGGAGTCAGTGAGGGTGGCCCCATGGGCGGAGTCAGTGAGGGTGGCCCCATGGGCGGAGTCAGTGAGGGTGGACCCATGGGTGGAGTCAGTGAAGGTGGCCCCATGGGCGGAGTCAGTGAGGGTGGGTCCATGGGTGGAGTCAGTGAGGGTGGACCCATGGGTGGAGTCAGTGAGGGTGGGTCCATGGGTGGAGTCAGTGAGGGTGGCCCCATGGGCGGAGTCAGTGAGGGTGGGTCCATGGGTGGAGTCAGTGAGGGTGGCCCCATGGGCGGAGTCAGTGAGGGTGGCCCCATGGGCAGAGTCAGTGAGGGTGGGTCCATGGGGGGAATCAGTGGGGGGGGCCCAGAGGGCGGAGTCAGTGAGCTTGTACACACCTCTAGCATTCCTTCCTAATGCCCTGAAGAATCAAGGGCACTGTGTGAGTGTGTGTGCAAATGTTCCAGTGAAACGTCTGAGTAGTCCCATCTCAGATGAGGTGTGTGTGTGTGTGTGTGTGTGTGTGTGTGTGTGTGTGTGTGTGTGTGTGTGTGTGTGTGTGTGTGTGTGTGTGAGTGTGTGTGTGTGTGTGTGTGTGTGTGTGTGTGTGTGTGTGTGTTAAATGTGATAGAGTGAGGAGTCTCATTAAACAGACATTCACACTCAGTTGTGCCTAAGCTTACCATTGCAATGACTGTATCTGACATCCTCTCTGTAATGAGCTGTGTCCAAGGACAACACAGCTGATCCAAACAGACCGGGTCCAGATGCACACACACGTGCACACGTGCACACGTACACACACACACACACACACACACACACACACACACACACGCACACGTACACACACACACACACGCACACGCACACACGCACACGTACACACACACGCGCACACGCACACGTACACACACACACACACACACCCACACACACACACACACACACACACACACACACATACACACACACACACACAAACACACACGCACACAGACACTTTGATGTGTAGACTGGTGTCTTTACATCTGACGAGCGGAGCTCATACACACTCATATTGGAGAATAAACTGGCAGTACCTGCTTCCTGGTTTGGTGTGTCAACTTCTTTCATTTCCTCATCTGGAATGGAAAGAGAAGGAAAGGAACAGAGACACATTCGTTTTCATCAGTCCTTCATCAGCCCTTCATCAGCCCTTCAGCGGGGAACGATCACCAAAACACACTTCTGATTGCCTCCTCATTAGGGTTCACTGTCTCATCAGTGCGAGTGTAATCCCACAGTAGATCTGCACAGATCACAGTCTACAACAGACTGAGATTAAAAACCCAAACGTGAAGGAGGAATATTGTGTCTTTATTGGTTCCTGCCAACGCACGCTCCGTGATCATTATGAAGTCGTTCTGCATAGAGATGAATTTTGCAAATTGCTTCAGAACCGGTAGCGGCCTGGCGGACCGGCACCTCCGGATCAGGTTGGTGTCGGTTGTGGGAATCAGGTGAAAGCAGGTTCTGTCTTGTTCTGGAGTGGGTTCTGTCCTGTTCTGGGGCTGGTTCTATTCTGTTCTGGAGTGGGTTCTGTCCTGTTCTAGAGTGGGTTCTGTCCTGTTCTGGAGTGGATTCTGTCCTGTTCTGGAGTGGATTCTGTTCTGTTCTGGGGCAGGTTCTGTTCTGTTCTGGATTGGGTTCTGTCCTGTCCTGGGGTTGGTTCTGTTCTGGAGTGGGTTCTGTTCTGTTCTGTTCTGGAGTGGGTTCTGCTCTGTTCTGTTCTGGAGTGGGTTCTGTTCTGTTCTGGAGTGGGTTCTGTTCTGGAGTGGGGCAGGTTCTGTTCTGTCCTGGGCGGGTTCTGTTCTGAGTTTACCTTCAGCACTTTGGCTCAGCATGTCTTCATCCTCACAGACCTGCTGGCTATCGCCTGCAGTAGAGAGAGGAGAGAGGAGAGAACTGGAGTGAAAAGGCATGCGATTTAAAATCAAATCACCACGATTAGGACTGGTTGCGAATCCTTTGTGGGGAATGTCAGGGAGCCATGCCAGCGCCCAGCCTTGGAGAGCTGCCGTCTCCGGCATCAGCTCTGCAGTCTGTGGTGTTCAGTGGCCTGGTTCATTAGGGGCATTCTGTTGTCAGGCCTCTCAGAAGCTCTATATC
>NW_027506955.1:147500-155000 GCF_052324685.1 Brachyhypopomus gauderio
ATGCAGGATGGGAAGCACTTGGTCTATTCAACACAGGATATATGGTTTTCACTACCACTACAACTTACATAAATACACATCCAAACATGATCAAACCTCCTGCCATCTTGCATGCTTGGTGAGATTAATAGTTGCGCACAACATACTGCATTGAAATCTAGTGCGTACTGCTTAAGTGCAGCATTTCACATTGAGCCCAAGTCTCACCCTGCTTCATAGAGCAAGAGGTTCTGGGATTTGGAGCAAAGGCTTCTGGGATATTGAGTTCCATTAACTCCTCTTCTGGAGGATTTTTTTACAGGGGGAGGAGGCTGTGTTGACATGCCTACATAACAGATTTCATGTGTTTGTTTTGACAATATAGAGCTAATGAAATCTCAAGGCTGATCAGCTAAAGAAGGGAAAAGACTAAATATAAGTCATCTGTGTGTATGGAATGTGAGGTTGACAGTCAAATGTTCTAGGTAATAAAACAGTGATAAGTGCTCCAAAGATAGAGTAGCTGGTTGAATGTAGGAGAGCACATCTCCTTTCTGGTGTGTTTGTGTACAAGGGTGAGAGGGGGCGGTTACTGGAACCTCTTTGCCCACTGCCAGCCCTCTCCTGTATATGGCTGTATGCCGAGACAGAAAGTGACACTGACTCAGTGATATACCTGGCCGGGCTATGTAGCGTGAACATAAAGACATCATTCAGGCTGGAGAAGTGAAGTCAACTGATAGTGAAACGAAGTGATCAGGGCAGAGGGAATTGAACTTCCACCAGGCCATAGAACAGACCTGCACTGATAGGAATAGCTGGGGATTCTCCAATCATGTGGAGCCATGAGGCAGAAGTGATAAGAACAGCAGTATCCAAGCACCTCCACATGGTAAGGCAGGCCCTCAAGAGCCAGCTGAGTATGAACCATAAGCACCTATGTTCAGCCACTCCTTGGCCTAAGTCCTGTCACTCACCGACCAAAGGCAGCACTGCAGGACAGCACAGAGACATTAATCAGGACAGCACAGAGGCACTAATTAGGACAGCACAATACCCAACATGACGATACCCAACATGACGATACCCAACATGACGATACCCAACATGACAATACCCAACATGACGATACCCAACATGACGATACCCAACATGCAGATAGTACAAAAGAGCCTCTGAGACAATCCAACAACTAGGAGCAGGACGCAAGATACTGGCAGGGAGCCAAACAGTGAGAGACACAAAGTCCAAACGGGAGAAACCTCGGAGATGAGATTGATGGAGAACAAGCAAGTGATGGGACCTACAGATCTAGACAGATAAACATATAGTGGAAAAAAGACAGAAAGCTTCTTTTCTGATGAGAGACTGCCTTTCTTTTTCATACTGACACTATCACTAGACAGACAGACAGACTGGACAGACCAGAGAGCAGAATGCATCATATTTGATGTCTATGCGATTTTGCACATTTGTTCACAGCTGTATTATCATATAAGGTGCCAGAAGACAGTAGCCTAATTGAACAGCACCTCCGCAGTGCTAATGGATACATTCATATATACATAAAAAATGAGCGAGATATATAAAGACCAGGATTATGGACAGCTTAGGTGTTCACATTATGTCAGTATAACAGATATTAGCATCTGCTACTTCAATTTACATTTGTTTTTGTTCAACAGGTCCTCACACGCATGCGAAACAGTGGAAATGAGTGGCTACAATGCAACATTGTTGGACTGGGAAGCTTAGATCCTTTAGGTTGTCTTATGGGGCAGTCATGGCCTGGTGGCTAGGGAACTGGTCTTGAGACCGGAGGGTCGTGGGTTCGATCTCCAGACCTGAGGCCATGACTGAGGTGCCCCTGAGCAAGGCCCTTAACCCTCAATTGCTCACTTGTATAAAAAATGAGATAAAAATGTAAGTCGCTCTGGATAAGGGCGTCTGCCAAATGCCGTAAATGTAAATGTATGTGCATCTTTATTTGTGTTTAATTTGGATGTCACTGTAATATTGGGCCTCAAATATGTGTGGCTGTCGGGATGTAGTGACTGGATTTGATTTTTATTGGACCATTGCACATTTCAACCCACGTCAAAAGAGGTGATGCAGAAAAAACAGAAAACAAGGAAAAAAAACTTATTTTCATTGTGGTCCCTAAAATGAAGAGATATAACAGTGGACAGCAGACGTAACAGTCATAACACTATAACCATAGCATCCGATTGTTTTAAATGAATAAAAACTTAATATGTACAATCTTACACATGCTGCAGAGCTCCATATTTCAAAATCACATGATTCCAGGTGTTTACAAAGAGAACATTTTTAAAAACCCTAAATCATTTCTTTTGAGATGTTTGAAGACATTTAAATGTACTTGGATATTCAATTACACCACAAGGAACAGCTATAATCAACATAAGGCTGACCAAAATTTCCTATCAAAATAACTACTGCTGTCCTCTCCAAAAACTTCTGCTGGGAAAATGAATTCTCAGTCATAACCCCATCTGTCTGACCCCTTCCTGACATCTAACTGTCCAACATACATCCTAAATAAATAACTGCATTCATAGCTGCCAATACAACATCTCCAACAACCACATTATAACCTCAAGATTTTTAACATTTCATACTTGTACCAAACAGAATTCATTCTATTTCATCCAAAAGTTGTGACAACCTGTACTCAGACCTCCACGTTCTAAATATTTCACAAGTAATGCTCTCTCCTCGTTATGGGGAAATGATATTAAAGCATTATCTACATACAGTATTATGTGGAGACATAAAGGCATAAAAACATATGGGCGCGGGCAGACGGGATGGGTTTATGGGTGAGTGAACCCCCGACCACTTCCAGACAAAACAAAAAACAAAGGAAGTGAAATCCTCTTGGCACTCCTAGTGCAGGACATACACCACAGTTCACACTAGTCAGAGGCTTCGAGTCTAACCACTAGAGGTGTGGGAGTGATTGACTCACTGAAAGGACCAACAGAGAAACATCTCTAAGACAAACAACTGATAGTGAGAGGAATACTTCCCCAGGAGACAGACACAAGAGACGACAGACCCTTTTAGAACAACTAAAGGAAACAAATTGGGGAATCTAGTACTTGAAATACCAATTATTGCAACGCATGGCACACACGCTGCACACACCAAGGCTCCACAAACAGGGGCTTTTCTGAAGCTGTTATACAGGGTAGGGCCACCTGAGGGAGATACAGCTAATGAGCCCTGATGATCTCCCTGCTCATGGCCTCCCCCTGGTGGCCACTGACTGGCTACCCCTTACAAAAGAAAAACCAGTGGCACCTAAAATACTGCCTTGAGGAACTCCACAACTAAAGATCCAGACAAAGGCCGCCCTGTCACATAAAAAAATATCCTTCTACCTCACTAATTAAAACAATGAAATAAACATGAATCCATTAAGTGATATTTTCTAACATCAGTCTGGAATTCATATAAAAGATTTTGACTACTCAAATGAAAATCAATCAGTTTTAACATTTAACTATTGTTGATAAGGTTCTAGAGATACATATGGGCCTATGGTTTCTTTCATTCCCCTTTTTATCCATTTTATAAACAGGACAAACTCTGGCCTCTTTGAACTGATTTGAAAAATAGCCACACTGAATTGACAAATGTATAATATGCATAATGCATTATGAAATGACCTCTGCAGCATATTTTAAGGATCTCGATGGAATGTCGAGAAGACCAGCACATCTTATGTTCTTAAGCCTCTCAAGCATCAATCTTAGGGTGAAGATTTCTGGTGTTAAAGTGAAGGACATGGCGTCCCTTCGAGAGCAGAAGGAAGTCCATGTTCCCAAACTGGATGCATTTCCTGTTTTCCCAGCCAATCAAGCAGCATTTCCACCTCGCTTATGTGTATGCAGTCCCGCTTTCTCAGCCTGAATACATGTCTGAATTCTGCTTTGCCTTCGGGGGCGAAACCGAAATAACACTCCTGGCTTGGGTGTGTAGCTCCCGATATCATACTGATATAAGAACACAGTGTACTAGGTTATCGAGTCTTTATGATTGCACTTGGTCTGTCACCTGACTCAAACTATTTCCTCTTGCACTGTAAATCAACTGAAAATGTTTTTGAAATGTTTTTAAAATGTTGCAGTTGCTGGTTACACTAATTCTGTGATTTTCAAAACCAGATTCAACAAACGTCATAAGCCAAAACTGCCATCTGAACTGACACACCATACTTAGCACTGACCTGAGGACTTGCATAAAACTCTTATGACATTTGACTGAAGAACAAATATTGGGGGAGATTGGAGGAACAAATACACAAATGTCCAAAAGATAAAAGTTAAATGAAAAATGACATAATACGGAAATGTCTGTTTGTGTTTGTAAATGACATCATAGGGAAATGTCTGTGTTTGTAGATGACATCATAGGGAAATGCCTGTTTGAATTTGTAAATGAAATCATAGGGAAATGTCTGTGTTTGTAAATGACATCATAGGGAAATGTCTGTTTGAATTTGTAAATAACATCATAGGGAAATGTCTGTGTTTGTAAATGACATCATAGGGAAATGTCTGTGTTTGTAAATGATATCATAGGGAAATGTCTGTGTTTGTAGATGACATCATAGCGAAATGTCTGTTTGAATTTGTAAATGACATCATAGGGAAATGTCTGTTTGAATTTGTAAATGACATCATAGGGAAATGTCTGTGTTTGTTAATGACATCATAGGGAAATGTTTGTGTTTTAAATGACATCACAGTGAAATGTCTATGTTTGTGTTTTTAAATGACATAGGGAAATGTCTGTTTTTATTTGTATATGACTTGTAATGTAAATTTTTGTGTCATTGTCAAGAAATAACGGCAATATCATGAAACAGAACTCTAAACATTTGTCTGAGCTTCTATTAACTGGTGGTTAAGGTTTGGCTGAGGTTGGTGGGCCATTTCTTTAACAAAATGGAGGTTGCAGGGAGTCGTGTTGAGTAGACTCTCTTTTCCAAAGCTCTTTTATGGTTGGATTCATTAAGATCAAGCTGGCAGATAAATTAGGATTTATAGGGATTATAACAGAAATGCTTATGCTGTTTTAAATCACTGCTATTCTTTTTGTGAATCACGTTTAATTAAAGCCTTTGTGTCACAAAAAACGTAAATATGTCTAAGATTGGTTCTGGACTTGTGGGCTACGGTACAGATAAGGTTCCAGTGACTTCACAGTTCTGTCCAAGTCTGTCTGTGTGCAGGAATATGTTTTTGCTGGATATTGAATTGGGATGTTGGTGAAGAGGGAATTTCCCCAAAGACGGATCCCATTGGCTGGCTAACATTTCCAACTTTCTTGCCTGTAGAAGGCAGCACAATGTTAACTGCCTACTTGCACACTCTGCCGTCCAAATCTAATTATCTCCAGTCCATCTTATTGGCGGAAGCAGTAATTGTTTTAGCAACAGACCAGCACAGAGGTTTTAAAATTGCTGAATCTGCAAGAAGGCCTGGAGCTTCCTAAAGAATAGCTGTGAACTTGTTTGCTCTGAGCGTAGACAAGAGGATGACTAGGCCAGGGCTGGTTGGGCACCACGTCCGCTCTGACAGCTGCGCGTACAGTCCGACCGTCACCACCCACAGAGAAGAAGCAGAGTCAGCGTCTCATCAGTGCCTAGATCGCTCCCACCACTCAGATTTGTTTGAAGCCGATTTGTTTTGCTGCCTGTCAGACCGCGGATGGCGATGTCTTCATGTCGAGGGGAGGAAACAGAATTGCACATAAGCAAGAGCTGTAGGAGATGTGTGGGCATGTGTGGGGAGGCGGACAGACCCACAGCCTGGCAGGCTGCAAGCCCAGCTCTCTGAGAAAGGCACACCAGTATCAAACGTGTAAAAATTGAGGATCACCCCTACAAAAACGGTCCCACGGCACTTTGGGAAGCACCCCAATAAGGGAGGAACATTTTTAAATAGAAAGAATGTAAGGAAGAAAAAGAAAGGAAAAAGGAAAAAAGATAAAAGAATACAGGGAAAGGATAAAAAGAAACAGAAGGATAAAAGAAGAGAAAGAAGCTGGAAGACTTCAGATGAGAGTGGAGAAGAAAGATAAAAGAAGGAGCTAAGATATGTGTGTGTGTGTGTGTGTGTGTGTGTGTGTGTGTGTGTGTGTGTGTGTGTGTGTGTGTTAATGTGTATGTGTGTGGGTGTGGGTGGGTGTGGGGGGGTCTAGAGCTCATGCACAGCTACAAAAGAGTCCAGCTCCACCCGTTTGAGCTGCTGAAGTGAAGCCAGTGGAGAGATGAGCACCTACAGCAGCACTGAAGACCAGACTCTGTGTGTGTGTGTGTGTGTGTGTGTGTGTGTGTGTGTGTGTGTGTGTGTGTGTGTGTGTGAGAGTGTGTGTGTGTGTGTGTGAGTGTGTGTGTGTGTGTGTGTGTGTGTGTGTGTGTGTGTGTGTGTGTGTGTGTGTGTGTGTTTCTGTAGGTATGTAGTGATGCTGTATAGGGGAAGAAGTCTTGACCGTATGTCAGGGCTGCATTAGCACCGTGAATGAGGTGTCACTACATGTATAAGGGGGCGTTATCATGAAGACCTCCTCTGGACACAATACTCACACACCAGAGGACTCACAGAGCATATGGAGATTTTACACACACTCTGGATCCCATTTCAAAAACAGCAAGTGTACATGATAGTGGAAAAGGGAGAAAGAAAGGGTGGAAAGAAGACCGGATCATGTGATCACACTAGCAGATGCACAAACATGACCTCTGTGGTACAGCAGTGTAACAACTGTGTGACACATGAACAAACACCAGCCTACTGCGTTAACACACACCGGCCTACTGCGTTAACACACACCGGCCTACTGCGTTAACACACACTGGCCTACTGCGTTAACTAGGGTTGCCACCTAGGTCTGACAAAAAACAAGGACACTATCAAATTGTTGAGGGGGGGGGGGGGGGGTCGGCGAACGTAAGTTGTTGTTGAGCGGGGGTGAGGGGGATTGGGGGGGGGCGAATGTAAAATGTTACCAGAGGGGTTTAAAATGGACACAGCGTGAAAAAAACAGATTTAAAGTGTGCAAAAACAGTCTGAATCGTGGTTTGAACTACCCTAGTTTTTTTGCCGGGACCGAATATTAAAAAGAAGAAAAACCGGGACAAACCGGGACAGCCCGGGAAAACCGAGACAGGCATGTGAAAACCGGGACAGTCCCGGGAAAACCGGCACAGGTGGCAACACTAGCGTTAACACACACTGGCCTACTGCGTTAACACACACCGGCCTACTGCGTTAACACAGGATGTCGTTAATATACGCTGTTCAGCATTAACATGTGCTAGCCTTCAGCATTAACACTAGTGTTCAGCATTAACATACACTAGCATTCAGGATTAACACACTAGCATTCAGCAATAACACATTCTAGCGTTCAGCATTAACACATGCTAGTATTTATCATTAACAGGCTAGCATTCAGTGTTTAGCATTAACAAGTTAGCATTTAGCA
>NW_027506955.1:160000-162500 GCF_052324685.1 Brachyhypopomus gauderio
TATCTCAGACTCAAAGCTTGTTTTGTAGTTAATTTAACTGTGCATGCAATGCATCCGTTCCATGAAATCCAGCGCACACAGGGACGGCACATGGAGCAGAGATGTTTCATAAACGTCATACGTGTACGAGAGACTGTGAAACATGAAAGAAAAGGACCCAGAGGGAAAGACATTTTCATGTAAGCAAATTCTTGCATGCACACACAGACCAACGAGGACTTGTTCACTGTCTGTGCACATACGTGTGCACACTCACACAGTTCCTAGTGTAATTAAATCTCACTATTCCTAATCTTCAACTTTATTTAAAGATGATGTTAAAAATGACAATATTATTAAGCTTAACTAAATACAGTTTTATATTGCTTTAAAACAAAGAAAGTTTGTATGAGAAATAATTCTCATTTTAACAGAGAAAGACAGAAAGACACAACAAAACAGCGACAGAGACCGTTCAACACCAGGAGAGCCTAAGACGGCTCTTGAAAACGCTGGTGAACTTTACAGCACGACCGAGACGAACTAATCCTGGTTCCTCGGTTCCCACGGTGACTATGCTGAGAGCGGGATTGAGCTTTCAGGCCCTTGTTATTTTCACAGCTTTTGATGACAGCCGCTGTCAGCAACACCAGTGCAGCTAAATCAGTCGTATTACGTCTCACTGCCAAAATCTCACCTACGGAGAGACGTTTTTCAGATTAGCGTGGCCAGGCTAGTATCGTGACCCCACGTCATTTTCTCTTTCCCGCCCGGCATGGCCCATCTCTCCTCCACCATCGCCACGGCGAGGCAACACGGGCGGAGCGACTGTTCGACACAACGTACCGCTGCTCCATCATGGCGGCTCTCCTGCCTCTCAACACACCAGAACCGGAGCGAGAAGGACCAGCCGGAGGAGAGATGGCGTCGTAATGGGAGACAGAGAAAGCTACAATAGAAAACGTTGATGAAAGCAGAGAGCACTGCTTCCCGGAGAGCACCATGGATTAAGGAGCAGAATTTGACAGAGCATGAACTCAGACGGCTGTGTGCGGTCTCTTCACAGTGCAGATGAGAAACTTACTTTAAAGACCCGGGTGTCGCAATTAACACCACTGACCCTGCGCCTGTCAATGTGTCATTCACCGTTAACGAGCTCTCCCTCTTTTGATCACACACACACCTTTCACCGCCACCAACTGCTTTTTTTTTTTTTTAAGAACAACGCTTCTTGGTTTTACTCTGGCTGGAGCTAGGGCGGAGCTAGGGCGGTGCTAGGGCGGAGCTAGGGCGGAGCTAGAGCAGAGCTAGGGTATCTCACGGTTCCCGTATTCACCACCCTTACATCAGTGACACAGCAGCACTATAACCAGGTGTCTTCAGAGACTCCCGTTACATTTAAAATGTCAGGACACATCTCAGATGCCTGCTGCTTATCTGAAGTTAAATCTGACTTGGGTGTCGGTTCCCTGTTGAACCCCAAATCTGGAGAAGCTTCCAGAACTACGCTTTCTGGTCTGAGTTAAAGATCGGCGACTGTAGTCGTGGAGGGTGATTGTGGCATGTCAGGTGTGCTGGCAACTGGCAAAGGTGGAGGTTTCAGTGCCATGATGACAAGACCCTGAATCTAACTAGCAGCGGAATGTACGTGTGTGTGTGTGTGTGTGTGTGTGTGTGTGTGTGTGTGTGTGTGTGTGTGTGTGTGTGTGCAGGAGTGTGTGCGCATGCATGCGTGAGCAGGTAAACGGGCTCACACCTGTGTGTGTTTGCACACAGCTGCCCATGGGCCTGTGTGTGTTCGTGCACACCGGGGACATTCGAGTGGATAATATCCTCCTGGTAGTGTGTGCAGAGCTCAGGGTCTCCACGGGGCCTCATCACGGACGCAGTGTGTTCAGTACTCTCCGCCCGAGACAGGTGCATAGGGGAAGGACTAAAGACACCACGGAGAGGCCAGTGCTGATATAATGTGCCTGTTTACCACCGAGGGAGGCGAAGGCCTTTCCTGAGCAAACTGCGCCCTGAAAAGACAGACGCGGCACAATATGGGAGAAGCGTTTGGATGGAAGTCAGAGCTTTATCTCGGGAGGAGAGATGAGGTCCATGGAGACACAGAGGAGGGAGGGAGCGAGCGAGCAGGACTGCGAGGGAGATTAAGGTAGACAGAGAGGAAGAGAAAAAGGGAGAGAGTGTGGAAAGTAGAAAAGAAAGGGACCAAAGAAAGGTGAAGCCACTGACACTCTGTCACATACCACTCTTCCCTCCAGAGACTAACCCCAGCTCAGACGACCCAACAAGAACCAGACGTGGAGAAGTGTGAGCCCCCGACCCGACCCGCATCGCCTCCGCTCGGGCTTCCACTCCAGACCTCCTACAGGTTTTGCATCACTCTTGGTGATGAGAGAACCATTGAATCATGCTGTGTATCTGGAACTTTAGGTTATGGCTAGTCCACTTCAGAGAGAGGCACCTTGAAATATTATCATCCACGGGGCCCCAGCAGGCCGGCTGGCCAGCACAC
>NW_027506955.1:167500-182500 GCF_052324685.1 Brachyhypopomus gauderio
GGATTCACCCCGTCTCTCCGAGCCCCTGACATAACGAGGTACTCCAGTAGACGCAGGTCTGAGGGCCAACGGTTGCAGCAGCTTTGGGCAAGCGCTAATGGGAGAGAGAGAGGACTTGAGAAAGCGCTGTGCACATGCCCCTCAGGCATATCAGGAGAGATAGCCACGCAGGACAGCCTTGCAGGACAGCCCTGCAGGACAGCCTGGCAGAAAAGCCCTGCAGGACAGCCTAACAGGACAGCCCGGCAGGACAGCCTGCCAGAACAGCCTAGCAGGACAGCCTAGCAGGACAGCCTGGCAGGACAGCCTAGCAGGACAGCTTGGCAGGACGGCTGTATGGCAGAGCTTCTGCGCAGGGGTAAGTCTCTCTGTTCCGCTCTCTGCACACATGAACGCTCAGTGCCAACTTACAGAAACACGCAACAAGTTCATAAGAGTCGTGACACGCAGGAACGATTTCGTCAGATTTAACACGGATGAAATTCGGCTTCTGCCCGGCTTGCCGCATCAACTGCTAATCTGAATGGCTTTTTCAGCTCGACCGGGGGCATTGTGGTCTCCACCGTCTGGAGCGCAAGCGTCTCTCCGGCTGGGAAGTGGAGTGTTTGCGTGGGTCGGTGCATCTGGTGGAGGTGCACCGGCCTGACCCCCCCCGGCTTTGACCGCCGCTCCGACAGACAGCCGCTGACTGCCGAGCAGGTGCACCGGCTCTCTGCCCACTGACTTCTGGGTAATCTGTCAGCAACAGGCGCCCCTGCTCATAATTACACGGGGACGGTGCCAGCACGGGCCGGACGAGCGAATCTAAGTGTGGGCACACGCTGCTTCCAGGAGAGGGCGCTAATGAGCGGTGGGAGTGGCTCTGTGCTGTGCCCCACCCACCCTCAGAGCAGGACAGAACAGTTCCGGTCCGGGAACGTGGAGGTGCAACAAAGCCACTAACTTCTCTGAGAGGTTCTTTCAGTTAATTATTCCAGTTAACTGATCTTTTTCAGTTCTTTCACTTAATTTCACACGCTGATCACTCGCGAGTTGACGCCCCTCCTCCCTCTGGATTCCTTCATCCTCGTCATCATCATGCGTACGACAGGATAAAACCACATAGCTTGCTAAGTCTGACACTAGCCAGACACGTGCGAGTGTTTCTATAAAAAGACCCTCATAAACCAAAGACAACCATGAAAACAACATGAAGATTCTCATCACTAACCAAACCTCTTGCGTCAGTCCTGGTAGAGACGTCGTTGACCGTTTTACCAAACACAGAACAGTGCGAACTGTGGTGAAGAATAATGACGACAAACTTGGAAATGGTAATGCAGCATTAAAAAAAACAAGTGAGTGGTACCGGGCCTGACGGCGGCCCGGCCGAGCGGAGGGCAGCCTCAACCAGACACAGAGCGTCAGGCTTCGGCAGTGAACCCAGCTCATAACCACATGATGGAGAGAGATGAAGCGTGTCCTCTCCCTGTCAGCAGAGGGAGGGAGGGAGGGAGAGAGGGAGAGAGGGAGAGAGGGAGAGAGGGAGCGTGTGTAGTGAGGCACGGCGTCCGGTGAGAGGCAGGTGGACTCTTTCCAGGTCTTATTACCAGCGTAATTACACACACCTGAGCCAGCCCTGCATGGGCGGACAGTAATTAAAGAGGCAGGAAAGGCATAGGAGGACCCACACACACACACACACACACACACACACACACACACACACACACACACACACACACACACGTAAAGGTGTGTGCCAACAGTTATAGAGCGAGACACATGAGGGAAAATAAACAGTAAGATCACATCCTTAATAGATATTCATTGTGCATGCTCACATGCACACACACTCACTCACACACTCACTCACACACTCACACACACACTCATTCACATACACACTCGCGCACACACTCACACACACACTCTGGCAGCCCCTGATGGAGAAGGACTGGGTTAAACATTCACTACAGGGGTCATCTATTTAAGGACTATGATAACGAGATGGGTAACGATGATGCAGTATTCGCAGTGATGTATGGGACCTGATGGCACGTCAGGGGGCCGGCAACCTCCAGCCAAGAGCCAACAGAGATGGAAGCACTCCTCTAAGGACTCCAGGAGCTAAAGCTGATTAGCATTGGCTAATGCTAACCTACATGTGCCCTTCCTCAAATTTTTTGACAGCCAGTAGAGCTTTTGACAAATGAATGCGCGCAGGCCGATGAAATCGGCAGCCGGAAGCTTTTAGGCTTGAAGCACTCGCTCAGAATCAGCAAATTAGGGTCACGGCATATGGAGGAGCACTTAGAAACAACTTAATATCCTCCTGAATAGCCAAACTCTGCCACGCACACTGCAGACAAAACTCCTTGTGTATCTCATCCAAAACCTTCTGCTACAAGGAGGCAACACAGCGAATCCAAACGCAGGTGTAATGGTGTTTCGTGTGAGATTCGTATGAAAGAAACAGACTCATAATAACTCAACTCTTCTTGCACTACTCATTGGACTGCATTGATAGCCGATCACTAGCATCATTCAGCCTCTGTGCCCCGCCCACTGTGCCCCGCCCACTGTGCCCCGCCCACTGGAGAGGAGGTCCCCAGACCGACAGCTCCAGACTCACGACCGGAAGCCGTGGCGGGTCTCGTCTCTTTTTCAGGCCGTCTGTTGCGGTAAGTTCAAACGAGAGCCGGGTTATTCTGGGCTGTTCGACCGGCTGCCGGAACCAAATTATCATTGCAGAGAGGGCGCGCTTCAGAAAGGTCAGGGCCTTTGAACAAAACGCCTGGATCTATACATGAAAGAGTGCCATGTGCACAACATGCTCCAGACGGAGACGGCGCATGCAACGCGCGGAGTGAATGCAGGAGGGAGGCGTTGGGGTGGGGGACGGGAACGGGATGGGGGGGACGGGGACGGGGGGGGGGGGGGGTTTGCCCCAGGTCAGGAATCCATCTGAATGTAGCACCAACAGCTCCATACTACAACATACATACTATTATACTATATACTAACTGAAGTACAAAGTAGGACCATGCCTCAGGAATATGGTCATTCATCTCCCATGGTGACTCAGGAAACGAACAGCATGGCAAGTGGACGATCATCAATATATATGGAAATAGTCAGGATTAGGCCGGGTTAAATCTTCACGCTCACAAAACTGTAAATTAGACACCGTAAACCAAAACACATCAGACGAGAATAATCACAGACGAGGAGGCAACAGGAGGCAACGTTCCAACATCAAATGCAGCTCGGACAAAAAAAGATAGAAGAAGAAAGATTTAAAAGAAAAAAAAAAACTAAAATGAAATTGATTTTCCACCACTTTTCAAAGTCCTCAGATATTCAGAAACGTCTGACATTTAAGAACTGCATTTCCACAAGATGTCTGTCATTATAAATGTACAACCGGTCAGAGGGAAAGGAGGAATCTGTATGCAGGGTGATTTCTCTTGGAAATTTCTTGTAATGTTGTTCTTTAGCTAGTATAGGTGAGCACAGGAGAGGAGGAGAGAGAGATAGAGCGCACTGTAAACCAAGGCTTGCTTCTGGTATGCAAGAGATCGCCTCTAATTCTGGATGTGAGGTTAGAGAGGGCATCACGTAAATGTCAGGGCTGGTTGCCCCAGGTAACAGAGTAGAGTCCATCGCTCCATCCCAGAGACGTTTCCATCCCATCAGCGTCAGTCGTGATGAAATATGGAAAAAGACATGTGAGGAGGTCAGCGCATCTTCTAAAGGGAAACATCAGAGCCGTGGCCTGCAGATGGGGACGGACAGGTGGAGCTCGAGAGCAATGGATGGAGTTCAGAACGTCTGATGGGTCAACGTGAATGTTCAGGGTAACAAAGTAATAATGAACTAGTCAGGTGTAGGCAGGCGTTGGCCTTTAAACCCCAACTACAGCTTCAAAACCATGAATACAGCCTCAACACTCAGACTACAACCTCAAATCTACGACTACAGTCTCAAACCTATAACTACAGCCTCAAAACTATGAATTCACCCTCAAATCTACGACTACAGCCTCAAAACTATGAATTCAGCCTCAAATACCCGACTACAGCCTTAAAACCATTACTACAACCTCATAAGCACAACTCCAGAGCTTACGAAGGCGCCAAGGACACTGACTGTAGATGTAGACTTATTTTTATCCCCCGGAATTCCAGTAGGGGTGTTTGTGCGTCTGTCTGTGTGCATGATCTACTGTTCCCTTCAGCAGATATCAGTGGCCTTCTGTTGTGCCAGTCAGATGAAATCAATGACACAGCACTGGCTATCTGGCTGCAGGGAGTCGAGCAGGCAAAGTGACAGACAGAGAGAGATGAGGCTCCATATAAAAGAACCGGCACAATGAGGGTCTACCACAGTCTTGTACACAGCATGACAACAGACCCAGAAAGATGCCCTGTAATCACGGTTCTCCTCAGAAGGCTAATAGTTAAGGGTAATAGTCACTTGCTCAAACTACCCCTTCCAGGGGAATATTTAAGAGCCGATTTCTAAGATTAAACGTCACACATGCTGAAAATAGCTGTAGCAATCGGAGGCGAATCATAAAGGCAAATGATGTAGGTGGAAAATAAATGTAATGCGTGTTTAACCTGACAGGTGGACGCAATGATGGAAGCTGCACTGGTCACAGTGGGGGCCACACAGAGCTGTCACCATAGAGCTGTCGCCATAGACCCATCTCCACAGAGCTGTCGCCATAGAGCCATCTCCACAGAGCTGTCGCCATAGACCCATCTCCACAGAGCTGTCACCATAGAGCTGTCGCCATAGACCCATCTCCACAGAGCTGTCCTCACAGAGCTGTCACCATAGAGCTGTCGCCATAGAGCCATCTCCACAGAGCTGTCGCCATAGAGCCATCTCCACAGAGCTGTCCTCACAGAGCTGTCACCATAGAGCTGTCGCCATAGACCCATCTCCACAGAGCTGTCCTCACAGAACCATCTCCACAGAGCTGTCCTCACAGACCCATCTCCACAGAGCTGTCCTCACAGAGCCATCTCCACAGAGCCATCTCCACAGAGCCATCTCCACAGAGCTGTCGCCATAGAGCTGTCGCCATAGAGCCATCTCCACAGAGATGTCCCCACAGAGCAGTCTCCACAGAGCCATCTCAACAGGGCCGTCTCAACAGAGCCGTCCTCACAGAGCCGTCCTCACAGAGTCGTCTCTAGAGAGATGTCTCCACTCCTGTACTCGAGTGGTGGAACTAACCACTAACTAGCCTTCTCATGAACACCGTGTCCGCATGTGAACGTACATCTCCCTTTCTCTCCGCATACATGGGCACATGCACGTGTGTGTATATGCGTATGAGTGTATGCATTTGTGTTTGTGTGTGTGTGTGTGTGTGTGTGATTAGGTGACCTCCTGTCATGTGCATCGGAGTGGAAGAGCCAAGAGGCCTGTAATCTGGGGACGCCATTGGCAGTTAGTTCAGAGTGTTTTACAGCCTCGGCGTCAGTGACGCGGTGTTGCGTTGGCACAGTAACGTGTGTGACGTGTGTGGCGCTTCTGCTTTGACACCCGGCAGACACACTGTGTCTCAAGCGTGTAGCGTGTTGTAGTGATGGTTGAGTGAATCAGTCCAGGGGCGATGGCATAATCCGCTCGAACTGTGAACACATCACATCGTTTTTCTTTGCTGCAGAGTGCTCATTATTATGGGCAGGTCTGTCTCACAATTTTGAAAACATGGTGATTCATGTCTGAGATACTGGTGGAATAACAAACAGGATAGAACCCCTGGGTCCGACGCTTGTTAGAGAGAAGCCTGTGAACACACACGCAGGTTCGGGTGTTACAGCCGCCTGCTGCTGTCAACGGTGTGATCTTGTCCTGCGTTACACCTGCGAGTCACTAAACAACGACGCTCTCCCACGATGGGCCCGCACACCACGCTGGAGTCAACACGGGTCAGAACACTGAGCACAGCCGAAAATGAAACTGGACCAGGACACAGAGGGAAATGGAGAAACCGAGGTGTCCCTGGAGAAGGTGCTGCCGCCCTGCAGGTAGGAGACAGTTTTACGGTGGGGCACTTGCTCATACTACTGTACTCTGGTGGTGCGGAAGGTGTCAAAATGATTCGCAGCTCCAGGTCCTGCTCTGGTCACTGGATCGGAAAGTTGAGCAGAAGTTTCATGAAGACAACACTGTCCCTGGGAGAACCCTCTCTCTGGGAAAAACCGTGTCCCTGTGAGAACCCTCTCTCTGGGAGAACCGTGTCCCTGGGAGAACCCTCTCTCTGGGAGAACCGTGTCCCTGGGAGAACCCTCTCTCTGGGAGAACCGTGTCCCTGTGAGAACCCTCTCTCTGGGAGAACCGTGTCCCTGGGAGAACCCTCTCTCTGGGAGAACCGTGTCCCTGTGAGAACCCTCTCTCTGGGAGAACCGTGTCCCTGGGAGAACCCTCTCTCTGGGAGAACCGTGTCCCTGGGAGAACCCTTCCTCTATGCTCTCACACTGACTCCCATTAACTGGATGGATTAGTTTGTTTTACTCCAAGTGTCGGTGACAGTCTGATGCTTTATGAGAGACACGTTTACAGTTCCCAGTCCCGGAGGCAGTCAGTCACCAGTGCACTAAACCCCCACTACTCCCTATCACAGCCACATAAAAGCCAAAAAGCAGCCAGTGGTATTTTTAATAGGGCAGTTTGATAATATTTATTTTATTTGTTTGTTTAAACAAATGAATCTATTGACATTCATTTATTCATTCATTTATTCATTAATTCATTCTCTTACCTACCTGCCATCTTCTGGGCTTATTTGAAATTGTATCAAAGCATGCAGGAATACTGTCATGTACTGCATTCATAAATTATGAATGATGCCTGTAAATTCACATATTGCATCTAATATATATGGAACAAACATATGCTCGCTGTATAAAATGATCGAATGTCTGGACACACAGCGTTTCACAGTTCCTCTCTTGGGTTTCCTGCAGTTTCACAGGGTCCCAGACACTACCGGTGGATTTACTGTGTAATGTTTGCTTCCAAAGAGACACGATGCTAAAACACCTTCCCCATGGCTTTTCCACAGCACAGAATTACATTACGTTTCAGGATTCAAAACAATGAATTATGAATGAGCGTTTTAATGCCTCCATTCTCAGAGATCTGTGAGGTACTTTGATTGCCAGCTCTCTGGCTACACTCCGACGGGGCTCCTTCTGGACCGCACTCTGAGTATGCGTCCAACAGTCTCCCAATCCCCCTCGAAACACCTCCAGGAGATCCAGGAGACCAACGTTACTCCTGCCAACGGTTTTGGGGGAAGTGAGTAGCTAAGCAGGTACATCATGTCTGGTGATGTTTGCTGGGTCATTTTATACCCTGTGGATGTCAACATCAAGCCAAGAAACAAATAGCAATTGACTTTGAAATGTGCAGAACACATTTCTTTCCCTTCGGCCGTGAAGTTCGTCGTATTTTTCGCCATGCGTATTTGCATTTCTACATGTTGTACCTTTGCTACACACTAAACCCTTGTTAGACTTCATTGAGTTTATTTTGCATTTCTGGAAATCTTTTCTTATCCACATCTTCAACTGACACGTTTCTCAACGCTAAAGCCGCTGAGATTTGTGTAGTGTGTGATTATAAATGATGGACAGCAACAATAGTCAGTCTGGGATTAAAACAACAACAGAAAAAAAAAACCGCACAACACCAACATGGACAAGAGTGGGGATTACTCTGCTGGTTTGGGATTCATGGGGTTCAGGAGTGTTTAGTGGAGTATACCTCCTCCACCACATTGGCACATGGCGTGGAGGCTGTGGGTATCTAGCCATATCGCGTCTCTTCGCAGGGATTAGAGGCCGACGGCTAAAAGCAAGGCTGGTGGTGGAAGAGCTGCCATGTTTGGCTTCCCTCAGAGAGCATTTAAGATCTGCTGTGATGATTTAAACAGACGTGAGGCTCTGAGATTTACTACGGGTAGAGCTGCTCATCTGGCGGGCTCCTACGATCGCCCCTACGATCGCCCCTATGATTGCCCCTACGATCGCCCCTACGATCACTCCTACGATTGCCCCTACGATCACTCCTACGATTGCCCCTACGATCGCCCCTACGATCACTCCTACGATAGCCCCTACGATCGCTCCTACGATCACTCCTACGATTGCCCCTACGATTGCCCCTACGATTGCCCCTACGATGATCAACAGACTGTGCTGCGTTAACCAGCTGTGTTGGACAGAGGAGGCAGCTCTTTCCCAGTTACCCAAACTGGCCACAACCTCTGGAAGAACCAGCAGGTCTGGTTAATGCTGCATAATCAAATGACAGTTCAGGACTGGTGAACCGGGGCGGAACAGGAATTCATGCATATAAAGTGGAATTAATGGGTCCTTCTTTTCCTCCTTTTCATTAAATATGTCTACATGTCAGGGGCATTTCTGATGTGCATCTATACGTCTAAACAACAACGTCATCACAGCAGGAGACGTTATCTTCTCCTGTGTGTAACCGGCTGGCTGTACCCTGGAAGACCTGCTGCTGGGTAAGTAGGAAACCAGATCAGCAAGTTCCTACCCAGCAAAACAGCGCTGCTGAATTATCACCCGGGGTGTTTCTGGGAGCCCAGCTGGTCATAAATGAATACTGCTGGATTTAATTCAACTCAGGTCTTAATTCAGTGCTGAGCAGTTTTTTTTGTTTTGCAGTGTAGGAACATTATGACCCAATTACATGTTTGTGCACTGCACAAAGAGCAAATGTAAAACTCTTTAGGAGTCTTAATTGATTATTTTTTTTAAGTTCACCAGTGCTCCACATGTCTCGTCCATGCAGCTGTCTAACACGCATGGTGTGTGTGTGTGTGTGTGTGTGTGTGTGTGTGTGTGTGTGTGTGTGTGTGCCTGTGTTTGTGTGTGTGCGTATGCATCAGAGTGATTTGACTGAATCATCTGGAGTGATTCAACTGGGCCTGACTGAATCATCTGGAGTGATTCAACTGGGCCTGACTGAATCATCTGGAGTGATTCAATGAGACTGAGACTGAGATTTTGTGTTTGGCATTTGGCACAATGGACTCTCAGATTGGCCAAAGATGATTTTCTGGATGTAAACAGATCACCACCTTGAAAGCGGCAGTGGGGCTCCTTTCATCTCAGGGCTGCAGAAGGGAAGGTAAATGTAGTCCAGGACTGAGGTGACAGAAAGCTCTCTTTGGTACCATCCATTAAAAGACCAGCATCTAGCAGACTATCGTCTGATGGAAGCAGAGAGAGTCTGACACAGCAGAACAGCTGAAGGTCACAAAGACCCACTCTCCATATTCCCCTCATTCAGACATCAACACGCTTAATGGAAATACGCCAAACTGACAGATTACACACTGTAATACCACAACACTCCTGTTCACACTGTAATACCACAACACTCCTGTTCACGCTGTAACACCACAACACTCCTGTTCACACTATAATACCACAACACTCCTGTTCACACTGTAACACCACAACACTCCTGTTCACACTATAACACGACACTCCTGTTCACACTGTAACACCACAACACTCCTGTTCATGCTGTAACACCACAACACTCCTGTTCACACTATAATACCACAACACTCCTGTTCACACTATAATACCACAACACTCCTGTTCACGCTATAATACCACAACACTCCTGTTCACGCTGTAACACCACAACACTCCTGTTCACACTGTAACACCACAACACTCCTGTTCACACTATAATACCACAACACTCCTGTTCACACTATAACACAACACTCCTGTTCACACTATAACACAACACTCCTGTTCACGCTGTAACACCACAACACTCCTGTTCATGCTGTAACACCACAACACTCCTGTTCACACTATAATACCACAACACTCCTGTTCACGCTGTAATACCACAACACTCCTGTTCACACTATAATACCACAACACTCCTGTTCACACTTTAACACAACACTCCTGTTCACACTATAACACAACACTCCTGTTCACACTATAACACAACACTCCTGTTCACACTGTAACACCACAACACTCCTGTTCATGCTGTAACACCACAACACTCCTGTTCACACTATAATACCACAACATTCCTGTTCATACTGCAACACCACAACACTCCTGTTCACACTGTAACACCACAACACTCATGTTTACACTGTAACACCACAACACTCCTGTTCACACTGTAACACCACAACACTTATGTTCACGCTGTAACACCACAACACTCCTGTTCACACTGTAACACCACAACACTCATGTTCACACTGTAACACCACAACACTCCTGTTCACACTGTAACACCACAACACTCATGTTTACACTGTAACACCACAACACTCATGTTCACACTGTAACACCACAACACTCCTGTTCACACTGTAACACGACACTCCTGTTCACACTGTAACACCACAACACTCCTGTTCACACTGTAACACCACAACACTTATGTTCACGCTGTAACACCACAACACTCCTGTTCACACTGTAACACCACAACACTCATGTTCACACTGTAACACCACAACACTCCTGTTCATGCTGTAACACCACAACACTCCTGTTCACACTGTAACACCACAACACTCATGTTCACACTGTAACACCACAACACTCATGTTCACACTGTAACACCACAACACTCATGTTCCTCATATATGAAAATGGACGAAAGCGCTACACAACCATCTTAAGCTTCAAACCAGTCACTAATTAATTCATCTTTATAATAATATACATTTTTGTTGATTTAAGTATCTATTAAAAAACTCAGTCTTTTTTGTTTAGGTTTTAATAACAAAATTCCTAATAAAATAACAGCATTAGAAAAAAACAACAAACTTTTTTTTTGCTTTTGTACATCGGAATAATACTCAGAGCTGATTTATTTCAGGGGAGCATGCTGAGGACAGCAAGCAGACTTCAGCAGGGCAGTAAAATGATATTGCCCCAGCAGGAGGGAGCAGGGGGTAGAAGATGAGCCCTGTTCAGCCCCCCCCCGGTTACGGTCGCCACTGTAGATCTTTATTAGAGTCAGTCTGCCTTGGTCTCATCTGTGGAACCCGTGCGCTGGATACACCCAGAGTTGCCCGGGAGACGCACGGGAGACGCCCCACCGAGTCCACTTAAAATAAAATAAAAAAAAACAAAACAAAAAAAAAACTTTGTATCAGCGCTTAAACTATTCTCAGAGGATACACCACATTATATTCCTTCACTCTCTCCCTTTCTTTCTTCTCATCTTTTTCTCTCCCTCTCCCTCCATCTTTCTATCTCTCTCCCCATTTCTCCCTCCCTCTCTGTCCTTCCTTTCTGTCTCCCTCTCTCTCTCTCTTTCCCTGGTCTGCTGCTCCAAACCCCATGTTCTTAAATCAAGCTCCAGTCTGCATCTCAGAAATCAATATGAACAAACAAAGGCTCCTAATATCCTGCAGGAGAGCGCGTGAAGTCTCAGACAGGCTGCGATGAACAGGCGGGTGGGAAGAGGCTCTCGCCAGTGCTGAGCAAACCAACACACACACACAGGAGGACGTGGACGCACCATGTTAATGATTTATATCTCACTCATGCCCTAGTTTACTCACTTCTACATGCTGGCCTTACTCCTGGAGGACTGGAGAGACAACGTTCAGCCACACACACACATACACACACACACACACACACACACACACACACACACACACACACACACACACACTACAGTATGTACACAAACACACACACACACACTACAGTATGTACACACACGCACAAACACACACTACAGTATGTACACACGCACACACACTACAGTGTGCTCACATTCACACACACACACACACTACAGTATGTACACACACGCACAAACACACACTACAGTATGTACACACGCACACACACTACAGTGTGCTCACATTCACACACACACACACACACACACACACACACATAAAGTATGTACACACACATACACACACTACAGTATGTACACACGCACACACACTGCAGTGTGCTCACATTCACACACACACACACACACACACACACACACACACACACACACACACACACACACACACACACACACACTACAGTCTGTACAGACACACACACAAAATACAGTGTGTATGCACACACAAACAGAGCTGTTTACAGATATGTCCTATCTTACCAAGCAAACATACTGCACACTGCACACTCAAAATGCAGAGAAACAGAAAGTTCATACTTGCACACACGCGCGCGCACACACACACACACACACACACACACACACACACACACACACACACACACACACACACACACACACACTGCAGTGCACTGGAGTATGCAGTCTGCTCCTGCTTTATTCACTTCTGACTTCTGCAAAGCTTATTAAAGAAAAAACACACCTGTAGGGATCCAGCACAGCAAAATGTGATTCAGTGGCAAAAACTCAGTCTAAACTCTAAAGGATCTACACTCAGTCTAAACTCTAAAGGATCTACACTCAGTCTAACTCTAAAGGATCTACACTCAGTCTAACTCTAAAGGATCTACACTCAGTCTAAACTCTAAAGGATCTACACTCAGTCTAACTCTAAAGGATCTACACTCAGTCTAACTCTAAAGCACCTACACTCAGTCTAAACTCTAAAGGATCTACACTCAGTCTAACTCTAAAGGATCTACACTCAGTCTAAACTCTAAAGGATCTACACTCAGTCTAACTCTAAAGGATCTACACTCAGTCTAAACTCTAAAGGATCTACACTCAGTCTAACTCTAAAGGATCTACACTCAGTCTAACTCTAAAGGATCTACACTCAGTCTAAACTCTAAAGGATCTACACTCAGTCTAACTCTAAAGGATCTACACTCAGTCTAAACTCTAAAGGATCTACACTCAGTCTAAACTCTAAAGCAGGGGTACTCAACTGGCGGACCGCGGTCCGGATCCGGACTCGAACGCAGTCCTGTCCGGACCCAATCTCATTCCTGATTAACTGGATACGGACCAAAACAAAACCGTAGCATTTATTTCAGGGCTATTAAAAAAACACTCCGTCACGAGTGTTACGTTTGCCACCCCCGCTCAACAACTTACGTTCGCCACCCCCCGCTCAACAACAAGCCTGCCTGGTTGACGCTTCGCGAGCGGCGCGAGGGTCCGCGCGGCAAAAATTACGTAATCGCTGTGGCTCCGCGTGTGCGCGAGTGCCTCGCGCGCTGTCGGTTCGAGAGGTCGTGCGCCTCCCGAATTTTGTAACTTCGCGCCGCGCTTCAGCGCAATGAACAAAGTCACGTTTTCAGGGTTCATACACCTTTATAAGGTGGAATTAAAGCACTTGTACGTCACTTTCAAGGTCCATTTCAATATTTCCCAGCATGTTAAACATAATTACGTTAAATATTTATACATATACTCGAAATAATTCGCTTTTTATCACATTATTTAATGGTTGTTTATTTAAAAAAGGCCCAATCTTCACGTCTTCACGTTCTCTCATGTTTCGTCCTGGAATTACAAGAGGCTCGTATTTGTTAACGTAATACAAGAGAATTGTTCAGTCAGACAGCTATTTGTTGTGAAACCAAGTAGTTACAATTTCAAGCATTTTAAAGTACTTTAACCTAAATTCCAGCACTTTTCAAACCTGAAACATATAGCAACATTAAAATTGGTCAGGTAAATGTTCATTCCCCTGTTTTGAGGGGTGTTTCTACCACATATCGTTTCGGACAAAACGCCTATCGTTTCGGAGAACACTGCAGTAACGCTCGCGAAAGTATAAACGCCTCCACCGTTCGCACCCCAAACCCCCCCCCCCCCCCCCCCCCGCCGCTCAAAAACTTACGTTCGCCACCCCCGCCGCACCGGACCTCAGGTCACAGGTATCTGCCAAAATTGGACCGCGGACAAATTTAGTTGAGTACGCCTGCTCTAAAGGATCTACACTCAGTCTAAACTCTAAAGGATCTACACTCAGTCTAACTCTAAAGGATCTACACTCAGTCTAACTCTAAAGGATCTACACTCAGTCTAACTCCAAAGGATCTACACTCAGTCTAACTCTAAAGGATCTACACTCAGTCTAAACTCTAAAGGATCTACACTCAGTCTAACTCTAAAGGATCTACACTCAGTCTAAACTCTAAAGGATCTACACTCAGTCTAACTCTAAAGGATCTACACTCAGTCTAACTGTAAAGGATCTACACTCAGTCTAACTCTAAAGGATCTACACTCAGTCTAACTGTAAAAGATCTACACTCAGTCTAAACTCTAAAGGATTTACACTCAGTCTAAACTCTAAAGGATCTACACTCAGTCTAACTGTAAAGGATCTACACTCAGTCTAACTCTAAAGGATCTACACTCAGTCTAACTGTAAAAGATCTACACTCAGTCTAAACTCTAAAGGATTTACACTCAGTCTAAACTCTAAAGGATCTACACTCAGTCTAACTCTAAAGGATCTACACTCAGTCTAAACTCTAAAGGATCTACACTCAGTCTAAACTCTAAAGGATCTACACTCAGTCTAAACTCTAAAGGATCTACACTCAGTCTAACTCTAAAGGATCTACACTCAGTCTAAACTCTAAAGGATCTACACTCAGTCTAAACTCTCAAGGATCTACACTCAGTCTAAACTCTAAAGGATCTACACTCAGTCGGAATACTGCACAAGAACTGAATCGTCCCTGAACACAACCGCTCGAATCCATGGAGCTCAGTGCCCCGGTGGGCCTTCCTGAACCACAACATCATGGAGCCAGGAGGAGGATTCAGAATACTGTCTGCTAATCCTGGCATGTCCCAACGTGGTCTGGCTCATTACACTGGCCAAAGAAGACTTCTCAGGCCTATAGGCGACACAGAATATAGTCTCTAGTGAAAGATTTAAGTGTGCCAAGGGAAGACTTGACAAAGCATTCCATCAGGCAAAGGTGCTGACATGGTCTTTGTGTGTGTGTGTGCATGTCTGGCCATGGAAAATTACACCACCACCCTCGACCC
>NW_027506955.1:187500-222500 GCF_052324685.1 Brachyhypopomus gauderio
GTACTGTCTGGCTGCTATGATCACTCTTGACTGTAATGGCTGGTCCCCAGAGGCTACAGCTGTATCTTACAGACTGAATAAACAGTCAATACTGCTCTAGCGAGCTGAATAAAGTGGACTGATGCCTTACCAAGTTAAATTAGGTGCGTTTATCACAGAACGGAGCTGTTTAAACGCATCGGCCGTGTCTGGCGGCTTCGTTTCCAAACCGCAGGCATGCGAGGGCCAGAGCTTATATGCACTTTCTCCAGAAACAATAAATCTTCTCAGATGTCTGATGTGTCAAAGTCAGTCAGCCCTAAGTCGGAGGGAATAGCACAGCGTCTCTCGGTCCTCTGAGGGGACGAGAAGGAGAGAGACAGCTGAAAGACATTTACAAAGTGTTTAGCTGATGTGTCTTAGACGGCGTCATTAAAACATCCTGGGTTACGGGGTGTTATAAAGATCAGTTGTTGGACCAGCTGTCGAGAGGCATTTCTGAATACACGAAAACCACTGGGACTATGGCTACACATGCCTGTGTGTGTGTGTGTGTGTGTGTGTGTGTGTGTGTGTGTGTGTGTGTGTGTGTGTGTGTGTGAAACTGTTGATGGAAATCTCTCCCACCCTGCCTGTGGGAAGACCTCCACTTCAGGGATTAGGGGTTCAACTTCCATCTGTGCGAAGGACCCAGCAGAAGGGGGAGTATTTTGCAAACTAGCTCGATGTGTTCAAGGAGGGCGGAAGACCCCCCCACTCTCTCTGGTGCCAGTCTCCAGCAAAAGCGACACCTTCACCCTGACACCATACCCTCCCTGGGGCGGCGGGGGGCCCCCACAACCGTCTCCGACCCCGGACGGCTGCGCCCGCCTTCACCACAGGAGGTCAGGGGTCAGGGTGCAAGCCTCAGTCATCATTCCATCACACTCACAAAGTGGCCCGTCACCAGACAGATCTGCTATGACACACTAACCCTTATTCATACTGTCAAAACACCTCATCATCATCACCATCATCATCATCATCACCATCATCATCTTCACCATCATCATCTTCAGCTTTCCGACTGGCAAGGCCAAAATACAGAAAAGAAAAGTAGTAGGAAGTCACACGATCAAAAGGTGTGCGTCTTTTTCTGGCACATTCCTAAAAGAGAAAACAGGGCTATATAAATAGTGCTATATTGACTCCAAACCCTCATATCGCCCAGTGGGCCTTCATCACAGGAGACCCGAACCCTGCGCACACATACTGAAGCTCATTGACGGCTTTCACGGGACCGGTATGTGTCGAGGACCGGTTGGTTTTCAGACAGGCAGCGTCCATTTAGTGTATCCGCTGCCCTCATGAGCCCAGCACGAACAACAGCAGGTGGCGAGATGTTCCACGGATGTTCCGCTGTTGCCTAGAGACCAGGCCGCGGTGTCCTCGAGTCGGGGCGGTGAGGGGAAAGATGTCAGCTTGACCTCTGGGCGTCACACAGGAAGCGAGAGTACAAGCCACAGACCTGAAGCATGACCGTTATTCAACTACATTCAATAACCTGCATTCATTCACCTGCTGCTATGACTAGTTGATACACAGAAACCTATAGAGACGTTTTAATCTTTATGGACGGACATGTGTAATACAGTGACACAGACAGTGTGTGTAAAGGTGCATTATTTAATCTGGAGACGTGATGTGTGTGAATGCTCTGTGTGGCAGACGTGCTTTAAATGATTCCCAATGGTTTAAATGTATAAAGTTAATCAACGAAGCTCATTTGGCTCAGGTGAAGGTACGGACGTGTGAGGGTGCTGATTTAATCAGCTTTACATTAACTTCTTGTCTCAATGGATAAAAATCCTTAGGGTAGTGCATTAGAGTAAGAATGCCATTAAACTAAGACGCTCTTCGAAAAAATATACAGAATATATATATATATAGTGTAGTGTTACCTATTACAAGGGCGACTGCGGTGTACATTCATGGAACTATGTGCTTAATAAGCTCGCTTTTCTCCAGTTTTAATGGAAGGATTATATATAGCTTGCACGAGCGAGTCAGTCACAAAGAGAACACATTGTTAGCAAACCTTTAGAGGCTCATGAACGTCAACAGAATGGCTATACCTTTCTACTCAACAAGCATGGTCCTCTGTTATATTTAAAACCACCAGCAACTCATTTCTTGCCTTAATCATCGTGAAACATTTCTTGGAAAAGAGTTTCGAGAGTTTTCGACCCCATATGTTCCACAGTGCTGCAGTACAGTTTGGGCTAAACCCAGAGTTTCAGCAAAACCGACGCGGTGGAGGTGAGTGTGGAGAAGCTCTCCTGTTCCCGTCCCGAACCCCAGGGCTCGGAAAACTATGTGGCTGTTATTATCTGTGCAGGCGGGATGACTGTAAACAATGCAGACTACCGAGTAACTGAATTCTAAACAAAGGTCTGACAAGCGGAGGGGAGTGTGGAAGATGCAGTGTCTCCGGCGGCAGTGTGAGGGGGTGCGGCAGTGAGCCTGGTGTAACCCCAACACTCCTGTGCATCTCACATTACTCCTCCTCCCTCCCTGTAGCCGAGACTCTCCGAGAAGATGTCCGAGAGCAGCGACTATAGAAGTGGATTCCGGCCAAAACGTATCTAAATCCGCCCGGCTGGGACGCTCTCCTGGTTCCGTTAGCACTGCTCAAGGGGACTGAAACGACACAGCCACGAGCTTTCGGATTTCGGCGAAAGTCACGCAGTGGGTCGGGCGGTACAGCGCGAGCTCGTTTTCACGCAGACGTCAGGACACAACGGAATGTCCTGAGAAGACGCCGCAGAAGTGGACACTCGGCTGGGGCTTTGAGGGGGGACACAAACAAGCAGACAGCCTGCGAGGACCGTAAGGCCCGTCTCCTGAGCCATCACAGACAAGTCTAGGAAATGACAGGGTTGCTGTTCTGTCCCGCTCAACAATCTACATGTCCAGTCGTACATCAAAGTTCTAAAAATCTATTCACAAAATTTACTGAACATAAATATTCTGGACAATGAGTATTCCAAAAGTCAGCCTGTGTTAACAAGACGAGCAGGGTGTTTATGTCAGGATATGTCACTAGTGCTTAATCAGACAGCCTCTTTATTGTTCCCTGATTAAATCAGCAATGTGCCAATATCTGCTGAGGTCCTTAGTTGAATTTTTAAAAACCACTTTGGTCGGCCCAGAGTGCTCAAGAGGACATTGTTTGAATTTTGTGACACAGCGCTGGGACTGATGGAGTCAGGAGAAACCGTGGCGTAGTCTGATTATCCTCCTGTCCATCACGGACAGATCGCTGCTGCATTCATAAACAAACTGTTTATGTTTATTTAAAGTGAAGTGTATGCGTTAGCCTTGCGATCGATATCATCCATCACTTATGTGTACATTCAGTTTTAAAACTTCCCTCATGATGCGGAGGAAACGGAAGAGCCTGTCTTATATCACTCCGTCATGCAGCAGACCCAACATTCGCACATCGACTCTGTGTGTGCCTGCGTGTTGCTTAAGGAGGTCACTGCTAACTGCACAGTGAGGCAACTGTGCAAGACAATCTCAAAATGATCAGAGTTTGACTAACTAATGGAGTGGTGAGTGGAGAAGACACACACACACACACACACACACACACACACACATTTGTGTTTACCGTGTTGGATAAGCACAGATATCCCCATGGAGTTTTTGCATAAAAACACGAGACGTGATCAACCTCCATGCGTTTGAACAAAACCCCGGACCCGAACACGCAGCCAATCAGGGGCCTCTACTCTCGCCGTACCTTAAACATGCTCGATTCAATCAAATCCTCATACCACGTTAATAACAGGAAAGGCTTCAGGCGTAATAACAGTGTTTTCCTGGAGCAGCTCCTCCCGCCTCATATGTCTCAGCTTCACAGGGGTCCCCCCCCCCCCCATCAGTTCTGTCTTTAATACACTCCGGCCTGCAGGAACGGGGGGGCTGGTTTACTCCACACCTTCCCCTGCTAAGATAAACCACATGTTTCATTCCAACATCACAGCCACAGGGCCTGCAGGCATCCGTGTACACACACGCGTGCACATGCATGTACATATATGTACACACACACACACACACACACCCTTAGTTTGTACTTTGTACTTCTACTTTCGTAGAAGACACGTTTAGATACATGTGACATAATCCCAGGAACACTGTCTCATTGAACACACATCACTATTTACCACAAACAAACAATCAGACATTCAGAAGGGGTAAACAAGTCCCACATCTTTTCAATAAAGGTCTACAATGTTATCTGGGCAGGGCGCGATCCAAACACTCCCTGACCCTGCAGCAGACGAAACAGGGGACTTACTCCTGAGGGGGACTCACTCCTGAGGGGTCTCACTCCTGAGGGGACTCACTTCTGAGAGAACTCACTCCTGAGGGGGACTCACTCCTGAGGGGACTCGCTCCTGAGGGGACTCGCTCCTGAGGGGGACTCACTTCTGAGGGGGACTCACTTCTGAGGGGACTCACTCCTGAGGGGACTCACTCCTGAGGGGGACTCACTTCTGAGGGGACTCACTCCTGAGGGGGACTCACTCCTGAGGGGACTCACTCCTGAGGGGGACTCACTTCTGAGAGGACTCACTCCTGAGGGGACACATTCCTGAGGGGACACCAGCACCATCACTCCTGATCACCCTGTCAGTGCTCTGGGTAAGAGTGGCTGACCGATCCACAGCAGTAAGAGACAGTGCTACCGTCTACCGGCCGTTCAGGATGTGATGCACAGACTCAGTTCCTCCGTGAGAGAGACAGTAGCAGTTCAGGTCTGATCTACAGTTTGTGGACCACTGAAGTGTTGATCTGACTGAAACACATATCAGATGTACTGGAATTCTAAACATGCACGTATTTCAATAATACTGCACTTTTTGCAGAGGGTGTGTAGATAGTGTCTGTAGTTTTTTTAAACAAATTCAGTAACTATGGCTACATCAGGCCCAAGTTCCTCTGTGCTGCACACAGCTGAGCTGGAGTGAGAGGAAGACAGGATCTGTCTGTCTTGAGTGTGGTGAAGTTACAACAGCACTCACTGAGAGCCAATGGGTAAGAACAGAGTGGATGAAGAGGCGGAGCTACAGGAGCCAGGAGCCAATGGCTGAAGCCACGTGGAGGAAACCAGATAGCAGGGCAGGTGGCGGATCTGTAGGGGTCAGGGTAGGTGTCTGGTCAGGGGGGTTTGGGGCAGGTGCCGTGTCTGGGGAGTTCGGGGCAGTTGTCGGGTCTGGGGGACACACTCCTTTACCGGACCTGCACTAGCACGATTTGGGTAACTCCAGCCTCTGGGTCTGGAGTTGTCACTTCAGAGCCCAGCAAAGGGTGGGGTGTGTTCAGAGACCTCTTAACACCCGGCGGGGTGCACCTAGCAGAAGGGAGTGGATCATTTACTCTAAACCTGCTCATTGTGTGTGTGTGTGTGTGTGTCTGTGTGTGTGTGTGTGTGTGTGTGTGTGTGTGTGTGTGTGTGTGTGTGTGTGTGTGTGAGCAAGACCAAGACATTAATTCCTGTCTCAGAATAACCACCAGTCTTTAATGCCTTTCAGGAGAGTTCTCGCTGGGTGGTAAACTCATGCTGACACCAGTAAGTCACTCGCGTACAAGAACAGCAAGAGATACAGCAGAACCAGAACCAGACCGCCAACACCCATGTGCCCTCCTGAACGTTGACTTAATTCTATAATTTGTATCATGTATGATTAAGTCACGTGTAGAAATGCGAATGTGTTTTCACAGTCACAGAACTGTACAGGTTACACAGCTGGTGAACTGAAAAACGTCTGGCTCGTTTACGCCTCACTGGAAGCTGCTCCCTGATCCTCACACACAAGCATGAAGCACTCGTACACAGACAAACGGAAAACACAGGTGAGATTGACTGTAAATGCACTGGAAAGTTGCACTGGATTACACTAAACTTGAAAGAAGTTTTAACTACGTGTTGGGGTGTGTGTGTGTGTGTGTGTGTGTGTGTGTGTGTGTGTGTGTGTGTGTGTGTGTGTGTGTGTGTGTGTGTGTGTGTGTGTGAGCGTGACTTACACTCGCAGTTCATTTGACCTCTTCCCTAGTATATGTGTGTCTGGATTACAGTGGGTGCACACATTGGGATTACAGTGGGTGCACACATTGGGATTACAGTGGGTGCACACATTGGGATTAGAGTGGGTGCACACATTGGGATTACAGTGGGTGCACACACTACACCGGGTCCATGTGATCACCCTCTGAGTTCTACTGCTACAGTGGAATGTCTATCGTATAAGAACTGGTCATCTTATGAAGCATAATGAGGTTCTGATACAACTGTCCCTCGTGAGAGCTGGTCCTCCTTAGATTTCGTCCTCAATCCCACCCAGAGTCTCTGTCTCTACTGGCCTGCTCATCGGGGATCTGGAGCCAAACATTAATAAAACACTGCATATGTAAATTGATTTGGCTACAGCTTGGATGCCCGATTCTACACAACATATATCCTACGTTCCATCAGGATGCTTTGGGAAACCATGTCACAGGGTAAAGGGAACTGCACGTTTTCCCTGTAAAGGGACATGTGGTTTAGACTGGAATACATCACTTCCTCTCCTCTACCATCATTTCCTCTCCACTACCATCACTTCCTCTCCACTACCATCACTTCCTCTCCACTACCATCACTTCCTCTCCACTACCATCACTTCCTCTCCACTACCATCACTTCCTCTCCACTACCATCACTTCCTCTCCTCTACCATCACTTCCTCTCCACTACCATCACTTCCTCTCCTCTACCATCACTTCCTCTCCACTACCATCACTTCCTCTCTCCACTACCATCACTTCCTCTCTCCACTACCATCACTTCCTCTCCTCTACCATCACTTCCTCTCCACTACCATCACTTCCTCTCCTCTACCATCACTTCCTCTCCACTACCATCACTTCCTCTCTCCACTACCATCACTTCCTCTCCACTACCATCACTTCCTCTCTCCACTACCATCACTTCCTCTCCACTACCATCACTTCCTCTTCTCTACCATCACTTCCTCTCCACTACCATCATTTCCTCTCCTCTACCATCACTTCCTCTCCACTACCATCACTTCCTCTCTCCACTACCATCACTTCCTCTCTACTACCATCACTTCCTCTCTCCACTACCATCACTTCCTCTCTCCACTACCATCACTTCCTCTCTCCACTACCATCACTTCCTCTCCACTACCATCACTTCCTCTCCTCTACCATCACTTCCTCTCCACTACCATCACTTCCTCTCTCCACTACCATCACTTCCTCTCCACTACCATCACTTCCTCTCCACTAGTGTCCAGTGGAGACTTCCTCTCTCCACTACCATCACTTCCTCTCCTCTACCATCACTTCCTCTCCACTACCACATGCTCTGGAAATAAAACAGGCCAACTGTGAACAGTTAATCATAAAGAAGTCAACACTTCCAAAATTGTTTTTATTGAACGGGACTGGGGTTTCTCTCCCTCTGGCCCTCACAGCCGCAGGCCAACAGAGAGGGGTGACCCTGTGATTTACTTCCTGCCCCTTCACTGCCATGGCACTCTGTCAAAGTGGAAACAAATGCACACACACACACACACACACAGACACACACACACACGAACACACACACACACACACACACACACACACACACGCACACGCACACACATCTAATCCCACCACGCCCCAATATACAGGGATGGTAACAGTATAATCGAAGTTTGTTTTTAATATCACTATAAATGCTTCTGGAGAGGTAACTGGTATGGCACAATGACTGTGCTGGTATGGCACAATGACTGTGCTGGTATGACACCATAACTGTGCTGGTATGACACCATGACTGTGCTGGTATGGCACCATGACTGTGCTGGTATGGCACCATGACTGTGCCGGTATGGCACCATGACTGTGCTGGTATGACACCATGACTGTGCTGGTATGACACCATGACTGTGCTGGTATGGCCCCATGACTGTGCTGGTATGACACCATGACTGTGCTGGTATGACACCATGACTGTGCTGGTATGACACCATGATTGTGCTGATATGACACCATGACTGTGCTGGTATGACACCATGACTGTGCTGATATGACACCATGACTGTGCTGGTATGACACATGACTGTGCTGGTATGACACATGACTGTGCTCCAGTACAGGGGAAAGAGGAGTTAAAAAAGTGACATCATAATAAATCTTGCTTTATAAAGTCTTGCTTTTCTTTATTGTGCAAACAGATGTTTACACTTGAGAACTGTGCAAACATAAAGCATAAATAAATTAATCAGACCATGTGAATTAATAATGTAAATTAATCAAATAAGATTTTATAGCAACCCAAAGAGCAGGGGATGTTTAATCATTACTGTTACATTCAAATGTTTTAATTACTTTATCGCAACTTTTCCCTCAGTAAGAAGCAGGACGGTCAGGATGGGATTGGTCTTCTGGACATGCGTCTGTGAACGAGGCGGAAGGTCGGGTGCAAACTCGAAACGGACAAAAGAAAATGACACAAGCCCGATAGGTAACGAACCATAAAATAAGCAACAATGACGCTAACCAAACACAGGGTTTAAACACCGAGCTTAACAACGGATAACCAGACACAGATGAGAACAGCAAAGGGGCGGAGCTCTGATCAAGGAGGGCGAACAGAGCGAAGATCAAAACAAAATCACATGGATACGCGTTGCCATGATAACCACGATGCTAGAAAGGGTGAAACCGTGACAGGAATTCTACTATAACACCTTTACAAGTGACGAACATGAGAATGGCCACTCAGTGTACCAACACCCGCACACACACAAACACACAACAATCCATGAATAATACATCGATTTTGCTAGTCACAACTACATATTCAATGAAAAATGTTCATAATAAAACTACGTGTAATAACAGTAACCTGGTTTTCAGATTACTGTAGACTATGGACCTGATTCACCTAGAGCTAGCGGAAGTGTCTCTCCTCAGAGAGTGCCTCTGGAAAGCACACTACAAAGTACACAACACAAGGAAAATTTTCCTTGAGTGCTTCAGTTCTTCAGAAAAAGTGCAAAAATATGACGGAATGGACAGAATAGATGGAAAATCGCATGGGATTAAAATAATGAGGTTTGCTAGCAGTTGTTATGTAGTAAAAGGCCCCACATCTTTACCTATGCAACAACACAGCATCCGTAAAAATGACTGACATGGTGAATCCGGACAGCTCTGAAATCACGGGTAACAGGTACCTCACCCCGCGGGCCCTGCACGGCTAATCCTGTGTGAACAGGGTTGGTAATTGTAATTGTGCTTCAATTACGGTGCTGGTCCCACAGGGTACCATCACACGCACGCACCCTTTGGCTCCTCCTACAAACGCAGGCGTGGCTTCTGAGTGCTGAGCAGACTGCTGGTGTTCCTGTCTTCAGCTACTACATGGCACTGACATTCCGAACGACCAAGGGCGCTCACACACACACACACACACACACACACACACACACACACACACACACACACACACACACACAACACACTCTCACGGGACAGTGTCCTTTACGGTACTAGGTGACATTTCCGGCCGTGCCCGTTCCCTCTCCGTCGCCCCGTCCCACCTCCTGCCTGGCCGCCAGCCAATCAGCAACCTCCTGTCGATTCGTCTCTTTTTTTTAGTTTTAGGTGTGCGAATACCGAACATCTCGCCCTTGACGGTGCTCGTGGTTGGACTGCTGCTACCAAACACTCACTCCTCACGCAGACGTCACCCACAGCTGTGTTCCTGGCGGACGGTGGCCTGGGAGGCGTGACTCCCACTCAGAGCGCCCTGCCCTACTTTAGCAATCCCAGACAGCAGGAGCACGCCCTCCCCTGTTGCCACGGGTAACCCACCTCTGTACCTACTACACGCTTGTCTTCCTGTGCTCATTGGGTGAGTGAGAGGGCGGTGCCTGGGGCCGAATTGCCCCGCCCTCCGCCGCGACCCACCTGAAGGGCTCTCTCACCTTCCTCCATTCCTCTGCCCCGCGGCGGGCTCACCGCCGCCCCCTGCTGACACCTCCGCACTGCTGATGATCTAGGCCAGTGGCGGAGAGGTACCAGGCCTCGCAACGACCCCCCGCCGCACCCTGAGACTGCCGGAGAACTAGGACAGAGCCCCAGCGGTGGGAGGGACCCAACCACAGCAGAGATGGCAACCGAGAGTGAGACACCACTCCATGACTACTGAACTCATCCATATGGAACAGGTGCAGGGAGCCATGGAACTCTAGCCAAGTAAGCCATTGTCTTAACTACATTTCCCAGCCCCCCCCAACCCCCCACAAACGTCCTGAGATACTGTGCAGTTTTGAATTAGGACATCTCTGCTGAATGTTGAGGATGTACACTGTTTCTGTGGCCAGGTTTAAAAATGGAAGGAACGTCTGTTATTCTTTCTAGTAACGTTGACATTATATACAGGGGGAGAGATGAAGAGAATATTCTGTATGGCACTATTCTTCTAGCTCTAAGTCACTGTTCGTTTACCTTCTCGTCACAATGATGGCTAATCAGATGGGTGTATGAATTAGCACTAATGGAACAGCGCCATCTCTGGTCAAATAGAGGCGAAACACTTTCTGAGAGAAGTGAAGGTGAGGGAGCTATTCAGGTGGGTCACTGCAGGGGGCGGGGCAATTCGGGTCACAGGCTCCGCCCTCCCACTAACGCACATATGATTCTGGATGAAAGATGGCACTCTGGATGAAGTTTTGATATGTTTTGATCTGTTTTTATCGGAAATCGGGCCACTTTCCAAACTAACTGCTGGAGACTGCTGTTTGATGCTCTCCACTGGTCTGTCAATGGGGTATTAAGTCCTAGTGTGTGTGTGTGTGTGTGTGTGAGTGTGTGTGTGTGTGTGTGTGTGTGTGTGTGTGTGTGTGTGTGTGTGTGTGTGTGTGTGTGTGTGTGTGTGTGTGTGTGTGTGTGTGTGTGTGTGTGTGTGTGTGTGTGAAAGAGAGAGAACGCGAGAAAGACAGGCTACAAAGGAACCAAATTACTGTGCAGTGGGTACCGAGGGATGGCAGCAGGACCGGTCCGGGGGCGTCCGGGCGGTGCTGGCGTGGTCTCCGACGGGGGACTGCAGCGTTTCCAACCTCATTCTTCATTCCCGACTCCGGATGCCTCCGCACGGCGGCTGGGGTCCTGGAGCTCACAGGCCGTCCTCTGCTTTGCGGGGCCAGTTTAATTTGCAGCCCTACTGAATCTAATCTCATGCATGTCACCATAAACTGGCACTGGCAGTCTGCGCGTCCTTTAGGATACCTTCCAAATATAGCACATCTACACTACAGAGTGCACTACACAGATTCCTAGGGCTCCTCGACTGCCAGAAACTTCTTAATATTAAGATATCTGCCAGTTCAAATGAGGCAAATCCTGTTCGACAGAGTAGTCAATTTAAGTCCTGCAAGAATTTCCTCAGAGAAGTTGGAAGTCCAACATAGAGCATTGGACTGTATTGGGCAGTACAGAACACACCCCCCGACCCCCGAGAGCCCCCCCCCCCCAGCCTGTGCCATCGGGTAATCCCTCCTGTCCCTCTGCCCAGACTTGTCAGCTGTCTTAATTAGTGACCCAATTAAGCAGGTGTGGGAGCTGGTGGGAGTCTTCGTCTCT
Organism: Brachyhypopomus gauderio; assembly: GCF_052324685.1. NCBI lineage: Eukaryota > Metazoa > Chordata > Actinopteri > Gymnotiformes > Hypopomidae > Brachyhypopomus > Brachyhypopomus gauderio. The sequence goes on from NW_027506955.1 coordinate 199,174, forward strand.
TCATTAGGGGCCAGACACATAAGACTCGGAGACGTTTGAGCACTGAGCTTTTCTAAGAAACTGTGGTGGGTGGTCCTCACAAACACACACACACACACACACACACACACACACACACACACATACACACACACACACACACACACACACACACACACACAAACTCTCAATCTATATCGACATGGTCCAGAATTCTAATTTCTTGCTCTCTTGTTTACGATGGCTGGACCTGCTCCAAGACTCCACACACAAACCCGTTTTAGTGAGTCATATGCAGCATGTGGCAGCATAAGGGAACCGGAGAACCCAGAACCAATGAGAATGGCTCATTAGTAAAGGACTGACACTTCACTATTGCTCCTGCACTACTGCCCCTGCACTACTGCTATGAGGGCTTTCTACACCTCCATGGTTCTTCTGACAGAGGGACAGGGCCTCATGCTCCTCATCAACGGTCACCAGAGTCCGTAGCTGCTGTACTGTGACCCTCTCAGGTCGGTCCACTGTGAGACCCATCAACAGCGGTGAGAGCACCACGGGAGAGCCAGGAAGGGTTGTGCTTTCTGTTACCCTGACAACAACAACAATAACACAAACGACAACGACGATGACAAAAACAGCACCCAGGTCACCGGCTGGCAGTGTTCCTGTGTGAAATGAGCCCATGTTTAATGTAGCATATGTTCCCAAAGTCCTGCCCCCCCCTCCCCCCGGCCAGGTGTGGGTGCCAAACCGCCATCTCTCTCTCTCTCTCTCTCTCTCTCTCTCTCTGTCTCTTTATAGTCCTTCCTGCTCCAGAAGACATTTTGTACTTCTACACATATGATGGAGGACCCCTGTCCAACACGCCCTGTCCAGCTGATGAACTGCTTCATGAAGAGTAGATGTCAGTCAGTTCCATCTTAAGGATTCCGGTTGATTGGTTTGGTCTTTTCTGTTCTCCTGCAGCCACAACACAACTGCACCTTCTCCATTTCCTAAATCACTTTCATTTGGGATAAAAAAAGAGAAAGAACCAAACAATGCAGACAAACAGAACCATGAGGAACTGGACCACAGCCGAGGTGAAGGACGGTTGCCCAGCTGCCGTTTCCAATGGCAACACTTTGCTCTCCCAGCCCAGTACATCTGGAGCCAGTCACGTCCGGCCAGACAGCAAGACCACATCCATTAGAGACGGACGGGCCAGACTGTCACAGCAGGACTGGCACCGGGCCCACACTCAGAGGACAGAACCATCGATGGACCAAGTGGTGTGTGTACGCCGCGGACAACCCAGGTGGAGAGGGAAGAGAGAGGATGAGAGAGAGGGAGAGAGAAAGGGGGGGGGAGAGAGGATGAGACAGGGAGAGAGAGAGAGAGAGAGAGAGGGAGAAGAGAGAGAAGAGAGAGAAAGGGAGAGAGAGAGGGGGAGAGACAGCATGAGAGAGGGAGATAGAGAGGGGAGAGAGAGAGAGAGAGGATGAGAGAGAGGGGGAGAGAGGGAGAGAGGATGAGAAAGAGGGGGAAGAGAGAGGGAGAGAGAAAGGGAGAGAGAGTGGGGGAGAGAGAGGATGAGAGAGGGAGATAGAGAGGGGAGAGAGAGAGAGAGAGAGAGTGAGAGAGAGAGAGGATGAGAGAGGGGGAGAGGATGAGAAACAGAGATAGAGGGATGGAGAGAGAGTGAGGGAGAGAAAGGGAGAGAGGGAGAGAGATAATGAGAGAGGGAGAGAGAGAGGGAGATGGGGGAGACAGAGGGAGAAGAGAAAGGAAGAGAGAGAGAGAGAGAGAGAGAGAGAGAGAGAGATAGAGAAAGGGGGGAGAGGGAGAGAGAGGGTGAGAAAGAGAGGGAGAGAGAGAGAGGGGGGGAGAGAGGGGGAGAGGGAGGGGGGGGGGGGTTTAAAAGGTCCAAAACCCATCTGGGTCTCTGGCTCTGCAGGGTGAGAACATGTTGATACATGGAGTATTTTTACAGCTGCTTTACAGCTCTGACTTTGGATAAGAGAAACTTTTCTAAGTCTCTCTTTGCATGTACAAATGAGGTCAGAGTTTTACACACTGAGGCCTCTGTCTATCAGTGAAAAAAAGGTAATACTCAGGCAAGCTCCTGCAGTTAAACCCAGCAGCTCTGCACCACACGAGACCAAACAGACCATTACATAAACCAGAGAGATCACATGTCTGCATGTTTAGGCTGATCTGGATATATGTATTACATAATATGGGACTATTAGTCCCATTTATATTAGCATACACGCCAAACAGCATGGCAATAATATATGAGATTAGAATATATAAGATTAGCTATTAATATGACAGGATTAAGAAGACAGTGTATGACCAACTCTAGGTTTATGATAATCTTATTTATCATTTATGAACAATGTTAATGTGCGGGTCATACTATCAAGGGGTGATGTTACTGCCTGGGGTAGTGTCTAGGGGTGATGTTACTGCCCTGGGGTAGTGTCTAGGGGTGATGTTACTGCCTGGGGTAGTGTCTAGGGGTGATGTTACTGCCCTGGGGTAGTGTCTAGGGGTGATGTTACTGCCCTGGGGTAGGGTCTAGGGGTGATGTTACTGCCTGGGGTAGTGTCTAGGTACTGTTACTGCCTGGGGTAACATTCTGGTGGAGAACTATTAAAACATGCTATAATGGTAAAGAATGTATAAATATGTAAAAAGTGTGAACAGGCTTGTCCGCTTTTGTGGTGTCTGGTTGTCTTTAGTGCTGGGGGACAGACCATCTACCATCAGCCACTTCCAGAATGCCAGTTCAACTGTGTCCAAATTTTTGTTATCTGCTGATAAACATCAACTAGAAGTTAAGAGTGACGTATAGCTCATTTCAATTATATGTTCAGCTGAAGGGCCATTATTTCGGTCAGAGATTTATTTATTTTGGTCAGAGATTTGTGTGAGTGGTTGGGTGTGAGTTTACGTCTGTGTGAGTGGTTGGGTGTGAGTTTACTGCTGTGTGAGTGGTTGGGTGTGAGTTTACATTGGTGTGAGTGGTTGGGTGGGAGTTTACGGCTGTGTGAGTGGTTGGGTGTGAGTTTACGGATGTGTGAGTGGTTGGGTGTGAGTTTACGGATGTGTGAGTGGTTGGGTGGGAGTTTACGGCTGTGTGAGTGGTTGGGTGTGAGTTTACTGCTGTGTGAGTGGTTGGGTGTGAGTTTACGGCTGTGTGAGTAGTTGAGTGTGAGTTTACATTGGTGTGAGTGGTTGGGTGAGAGTTTACGGCTGTGTGAGTGGTTGGGTGTGAGTTTACGGATGTGTGAGTGGTTGGGTGGGAGTTTACGGATGTGTGAGTGGTTGGGTGTGAGTTTTCGGCTGTGTGAGTGGTTGGGTGTGAGTTTACGGATGTGTGAGTGGTTGGGTGTGAGTTTACGGATGTGTGAGTGGTTGGGTGTGAGTTTACGGATGTGTGAGTGGTTGAGTGTGAGTTTACGGATGTGTGAGTGGTTGAGTGTGAGTTTACGGATGTGTGAGTGGTTGGGTGTGAGTTTACGTCTGTGTGAGTGGTTGAGTGTGAGTTTACGGATGTGTGAGTGGTTGGGTGTGAGTTTACGGATGTGTGAGTGGTTGGGTGTGAGTTTACGGATGTGTGAGTGGTTGGGTGTGAGTTTTTGGCTGTGTGAGTGGTTGGGTGTGAGTTTATGGATGTGTGAGTGGTTGGGTGTGAGTTTACGGATGTGTGAGTGGTTGGGTGTTAGTTTTCGGCTGTGTGAGTGGTTGGGTGTGAGTTTACGGAAGTGTGAGTGGTTGGATGTGAGTTTTCGGCTGTGTGAGTGGTTGGGTGTGAGTTTACGGATGTGTGAATGGTTGGGTGTGAGTTTACGTCTGTGTGAGTGGTTGAGTGTGAGTTTACGGATGTGTGAGTGGTTGAGTGTGAGTTTACGTCTGTGTGAGTGGTTGAGTGTGAGTTTACGAATGTGTGAGTGGTTGAGTGTGAGTTTACGGATGTGTGAGTGGTTGGGTGTGAGTTTATGGATGTGTGAGTGGTTGGGTGTGAGTTTACGGATGTGTGAGTGGTTGGGTGTGAGTTTTTGGCTGTGTGAGTGGTTGGGTGTGAGTTTATGGATGTGTGAGTGGTTGGGTGTGAGTTTACGGATGTGTGAGTGGTTGGGTGTTAGTTTTCGGCTGTGTGAGTGGTTGGGTGTGAGTTTACGGATGTGTGAGTGGTTGGATGTGAGTTTTCGGCTGTGTGAGTGGTTGGGTGTGAGTTTACGGATGTGTGAGTGGTTGGGTGTGAGTTTACGTCTGTGTGAGTGGTTGAGTGTGAGTTTACGGATGTGTGAGTGGTTGAGTGTGAGTTTACGTCTGTGTGAGTGGTTGAGTGTGAGTTTACGAATGTGTGAGTGGTTGAGTGTGAGTTTACGGATGTGTGAGTGGTTGGGTGTGAGTTTACGTCTGTGTGAGTGGTTGAGTGTGAGTTTATGGATGTGTGAGTGGTTGGGTGTGAGTTTACGTCTGTGTGAGTGGTTGAGTGTGAGTTTACGTCTGTGTGAGTGGTTGAGTGTGAGTTTACGTCTGTGTGAGTGGTTGAGTATGAGTTTACGGATGTGTGAGTGGTTGAGTGTGAGTTTACGTCTGTGTGAGTGGTTGAGTGTGAGTTTATGGATGTGTGAGTGGTTGAGTGTGAGTTTACGGATGTGTGAGTGGTTGGGTGTGAGTTTACGTCTGTGTGAGTGGTTGAGTGTGAGTTTACGGATGTGTGAGTGGTTGAGTGTGAGTTTACGTCTGTGTGAGTGGTTGAGTGTGAGTTTACGGATGTGTGAGTGGTTGGGTGTGAGTTTACGGATGTGTGAGTGGTTGAGTGTGAGTTTACGGATGTGTGAGTGGTTGGGTGTGAGTTTACGTCTGTGTGAGTGGTTGGGTGTGAGTTTACGTCTGTGTGAGTGGTTGAGTGTGAGTTTACGGATGTGTGAGTGGTTGGGTGTGAGTTTACGTCTGTGTGAGTGGTTGAGTGTGAGTTTACGTCTGTGTGTGACAGACACACTTCCCCTTTCAGGCATGGAGACTGAGGAGGCTCCTTGGATTGTCACATGTAATGATTTTATTCAATATATTATTCAATAAGAACTACAGGGACAAAAAAACCGCAGAAGCCTAAAGCAAAACCACAGATATCCTGGTCCTGTAAAGGAGATTTTAGTTATCCTGGTCATGTAAAGGAGATTTTAGTTATCCTGGTCATGTAAAGGAGATTATAGTTGTCCTGGTCCTGTAAGGACCTGAGGAAGGAGAACTGGGTTTTCCCATCCTGGTACAGATGAATTACTTCCAGTATTTACCTGTGACACAGAACCACATGCGCTAATACAGCCTGTCGTTTCATTTTATCACAACCCAGAACCAAATTCACTGTCCATCTCTCACAGGGAAGATGTGTGTCTGGAACAGGATATGACTGTGTGTCATACCTAGCCGGATTTCCCACAATTCTTCAAGCTGTATGCGACTCTAATGATGGGACAGGTGTCTGTGCCCATAGTCGTCAACCACCCCGGCAGCATAAACAGGAAGCGATCACGGGTGGTAGCACGTCGTCCCCAGACACGGAGCGTCCACCTTAGCCCGCAGTGTCGGGACGGAGAGGGACCCGTCTCCATGGACGACGGCGAGTGTGAAAGGAGACCGCACGGGTGTGCTGAAGTGTGCGGTAAAGTGTGTTAGCGCCCGTTTACAGACCCGACGTGCCCCGCAACACACACGGTTTAGTTAACCGGGGCCGTGCACGGACTAAATTGGCAAAGGAGATGACAGCGTGGCGAGGTTTAATAAACCGTGACAATGGCCTCGTCTGAATCTCGTCATTAGGCTAATGCATTCGATATGATCACACTGTGGACACCCTCACTTTTAGATACCGGGTCCCCAGCCAAGGAGAAATCACATTTATAATTACCGCCGCATTAACCTTTAGCCATGTACAGTCCTCACACTTCTTTGTAGCGTCTGACAGCGACCTGCGCACCCACCGTAGTTTCTGAAGAGCAACGTCACTGACAGGAGCTAGAATGTGTGCAGTAAAATGATTAGCCAGTGCCATTACATGAAATAGACACAGAGGGACGCCTCAAACATTCAATTTGTGATCACGTTCTTTAAAGTCTGTTCATCACACCCCCTACCCTGTTCGGTTGCACACAAAGGAACTGTTCATGCTTTATGGGCTTGCAAATATGTTTTCCTGGAGCTAAAAAAAAAAGGTATAACACAAAGCATGCGATTGGCTGTGGAGGGATCCAATCACTGGTCACACTCACATGGAGGCTAAACTTTTAATACTGAAGGCACAGGCAAATATGTCCGTCTGGACAGAGGAGCAGGTTCTGTGTTTTTTTTTCCGAAGCGATAGGTTAATTAGAATGTACGGGATGAACTGAAAACAAGGCTCTAATTGATCCGCACCTAGAACAGCAATCCTGCGGCTCCAGTGAATTGTGTGGGTTTTGGAGTCTACTAATGATGCGTGTGTCGTAATTAGATGGGAAGATAACAACAAACACATACTCCGCTCCTCAGAATCCACAGATCTCTCCATCGCTCGCACTTTCTCTCACTGACTATACACACACACACACACACACACACACACACACACACACACACACATGGACACGTACGCATGTGCACACATGCATGAGCACAATGACACAGAGACAGACACACACACACACACACACAGGGACACGTACGCATGTGCACACATGCATGAGCACAATGACACAGAGACAGACACACACACACACACACACACAGGGACACGTACGCATGTGCACACATGCATGAGCACAATGACACAGAGACAGACAGACAGACAGACACACACACACACACACACACACACACACACACATACACACATGGACATGGACACGTATGCATGTGCACACATGCATGAGCACAATAACACAAAGACACACACACTCACACACAGCCAAAATCCTGCTACATGACTGGCGTGCAAAATGACAACGAACTGTCATTCCAACGCATGCTGGAATAAACAGACAAACACGGATACGTGCTCAGGTGTCTTCGGGGGACCACACCACCGCCGAACAGTATGGATAATAATCACGCGATTAATAATCAAGACATCTGCTGCCAAGACATCATTCTACAGAGAGAAGCTGGAGGCATCTACATCAGATCCACGCAAGATGTTCAAAATCTTCTCTTCTCTCCTCAAACCCTCCCCCCCTCCAACTCCCACTTCTCTTACTGCAGATGATTTTGTCACCTTCTTTGAAGAGAAGGTCAATACGATTCGCAGCACCTTTTCCCTAGTCCCTGTTCCCACTGTGTCCCCTCCTACTCCTCCCTTTTCTCTAACCTCCTTCTCTCCTCTCTCAGCTGAGACGGTGCTTCAGCTGCTGACATCCAGCAGTCCCACCACATGCCCTCTGGACCCCATCCCATCCACACTCCTCCAGACAATCTCCCACGAACTCCTCCCTTTCATCTCGACCATCATCAACAACTCCTTATCTTCAGGAATTGTGCCATCATCATTCAAGGCGGCTAGGGTGGTGCCAATCCTAAAGAAACCCAACCTTGATGCCACCAACATCAGCAACTACAGACCGGTATCTCTCCTCTCATTCCTTTCTAAGATCCTTGAACGGGCTGTACACAACCAGCTATCCTCTTTTCTCTCACAGAACCAGCTTCAGGACCCCAACCAATCTGGCTTCAAGCCGGCACATTCTACGGAAACTGCACTCATTGCAGTAACTGAGAAACTCCATGCGGCTAGAGCAAATGGACTATCATCAATTCTGATTCTGCTTGACCTTTCGGCTGCCTTTGACACAGTCAATCATGAGATCCTTCTGTCCATCCTCTCAGGCCTTGGTATCACTGGCAATGCATGGTCATGGTTTGCATCCTACCTGGAGGGTCGTTCCTACCAAGTAACATGGGGAGGATCAACATCCACGCCATGCAAACTCTCCACCGGTGTTCCACAAGGCTCAGTACTGGGTCCACTTCTTTTTTCCCTTTATACCCGCTCTCTGGGTGAGTCAATATCTGCACATGGCTTCTCTTATCACTGTTATGCGGATGACACCCAGCTCTTCTTCTCCTTCCCACCCTCTGACACACAGGTTTCAGCTCGAATCTCTGCATGTCTGAAAGACATTGCCTCTTGGATGGCAGCTCACCACCTAAAGCTTAACCCAAGCAAGACGGAGATGCTGTACATCCCTGCAAGAGCCAGTCCTCATCGTGATCTTTCTATCTCATTCGAGAACACCGTGATCACTCCATCCATGGAAGCGCGTAGCCTTGGTGTAGTTGTCGACAATCAGCTCTCCTTCACGGCCCACGTTGCTACCACAACACGATCATGCAGATTCGCCCTTCACAACATTCGGAGGATTCGGCCATTTCTCTCTAGGGAGGCCACTCAGGTCCTTGTCCAGTCCCTTGTTATCTCAAGACTGGACTACTGCAACTCCCTACTGGCTGGTCTTCCTATGCATGCCATCAAACCCCTGCAACTGATCCAGAACGCTGCAGCTCGGTTGGTCTTCAACCTTCCCAAGTTCAGCCATGTCACTCCCTTGCTGTCCTCCCTCCACTGGCTTCCGGTAGCTGCCCGCATCAAATATAAAACCCTGGTGCTGGCCTACAAAGCAAAGAATGGTCCAGCTCCTCCTTACTTGATGGCCATGGTAAAACCCAGATGCATACCTAGAGCCCTCCGCGCCTCAAGTATGTCTCGTCTTGACCCTCCATCATCCAGGACACATGGGAGACAAGCATCCAGACTTTTCTCTGTCCTGGCTCCAAGGTGGTGGAATGAACTTCCCTTGTGTGTCCGAACATCGGAGTCACTTGCTGTCTTCAGACGCCGACTGAAGACCCACCTCTTTCAAGTGCACTTTGCATAATTATGCTTTGTCTATTGTACTTTATCGTCTCTTTCCTCAGGTATTGTGCATAATTGGGTTATAGGAATTGTTTACTGTCTTTTTCCTCAGGGGATGTGTATATTCAGGTATAATTGTTAGGTATCATTTGACTTTCGTCTAGTGGTTTTTCCAGCTTAGAGTACTTTGTGTTCAGGACTATCTATTCTACCTTGGAGAGTACCTTGTGTTCAGGACTATCTATTCTACCTTGGAGATTCCAAGCAACTACATAGCACTTTTGTAAGTCGCTCTGGATAAGAGCGTCTGCTAAATGCCATAAATGTAAATGTAAATGTAATCATGGGCGGGCCGAGAAGACACAGGTTCGAACGTCGGAGCAGGCGGAGGTCACTGTGAAAAGAGGTGGCTATGAAACAGAATTACAATCTATAAATTCATAGACTTGCCATTACGAAGGACACAGTGCAGCCCTCACAGGTACTTAAAGCCACAAACCCAGTGGGAGGACGCAGGTGCGTGACTGGTAATATTTAGCGGCGGATATTTAAAACACAACGATCTCTGCGACTAATTATTGTGCTTGTCTCCGTACAAGGCTGTGGAGACGCGGGTGGAGGATCTTCTGGCCCTGTCAAACCAACGCGCCGGTGTGTAAACACAGAGGAGACCCGCGTTACGCGGATGACTCCTGACAGGATAATGGGCTTTAATGCCGTCCTCTGACACGGACGCAGCCTGGCCTGGATGCATTGTTGCGCTCCGGTAATGAATGCTGACTATAAAAAGTGTCTTCCTGCAGCTTCGGGCATGACAGATACGCGCCTGGAGCCTTTCAGAATGGAGCTAATCGGCGTGAGAGCCTGGGTGTACACCACGGTTAGGCATGGAGGCATATGAAGGAGCGACGCACGGATACGTGTGTGTGTGTGTGTGTGTGTGTGTGTGTGTCCTCTCTGATAAGGCCAGGAATGACACGCTGCTCCTGGGAGCGGGAAAGGCCTCATAACACAATATGCCACTGGAATATGGCCTGATTTGCATCTAGATTGCTTTAATTATGAGTAAAAGTCATGTTTCCCCTTGCAGACAGGGCCAGGCTAAATTGATTGGCCACCACGGATAATGACAAAAGTCACAGAGCATCTCACTATCAAAACACAGAGGCTGACGGCTCTCAGAACGAGAGGCTCATCCCTCCTCCGCCCCGACGGTCAGTACACACGACTTCAGTCGTTTAAAATAGCGGTCAGCCTCGAGCTCATCCGCTCCCACAGCCCGCCCCCCCCCCCCCCCCACGCCACCGCACGCTCCCGACCACCAAAAAAACACAGTATCCTTTAACAGCAAGGGCCCCGAGTTTGTTCACCAAAGCCCCATTTCCAAAGGCGACGTCCAAACCGCAGTTCTGAAATGTGGCGGTGTGCAGAGGCCAAAGCAGAGCGAGGGAATAACTGTGCTCCAGACGAAGGAGAGAGCCAGTCATCACTGTCTGAGCCTCGGAGACGCGACCCAGACGTCCTCCTTGCCGCTGACGACGCAAGGTCAGGCAGAAGTAATGGCGGCCAAACGCGATTCCTCACGCACGGCCCCCTCCGCACGGCCGGGCCGCTCAAGGCTCAGGCTCCGCCCACATATGGGACGCTGTGTTTTTCCACTACGCTATTGACACGATTTTCGCCAACAAACCGTAGAGAGAGGGAGAGAGCGACAGAGGGAGAGAGAGAGAGAGAGAGAGAGAGAGAGAGAGAGTCGAAAAACTAACCACACTACAGACATAGAGAGTAAAGAGAGAGACAAAGGCAGAAATGAAAGGAAAGAGTGATAGAAGAAGTGAGAGAGACTCAGAACTCGATGTATTGTGTCTTTCTGTGCAGCTTCGTCTGACATGACAGGCAGGTATGGAGCTGACTTTCCTCTGGTCTCTTAGTTGACCAATCAGCTCTAAACACACGTGCCTGTCCCGCCCCCTCACACGTGCAGCTGTAGTTCATGCACGCATGGCCCACATGCAACCTGTGGCCCCGGGCCCTTCTGTGCACGAGCCAATACAAGTGGAGGGGCCTGTGAAACACGCCCACACGCACCTGCACACAGCCGTCCCACAGGGACGCTCTCGCTGGGCCTTTACACAACACACCGGACCTTTGACTACGGAGAAGCCTGGCCCGGCTCAAGGATCCGTGAGATGTCAGAAACGTGCCGTGAGTCAGAAGTATGAACTGTATGAAGTATGAAGTATGGAGCTGAGAGAGAAACTCGAATGTGATGTAGCTTCCCGAGGTCAACCAGTGAACCTACAGGAGACGACTCGGAGACCTGACACAGAACGCTGATGATTCTGCCCTCCGCAAAATATGTCTAGTGTCATTATACCCCCTCTTGTGTGCTTTCTTCTTTCTCCTTCCCACTGCCTATTAAAGCACTATAACGAGTGCGCGTCTGCGCTGTGGCGCCCCCCTATTCTTCTGGCCGTCTGGGGTATTGCAGGGCCAGGGGTAAAGGTCCTGGTCATGAGATGAAGCTGTGGAAACAGCTCATGAAGAGCCAGAATTCTCCAGGACGCGTGTGCCGTGCTGGACGGAGCTTTTAATCCACCATTTTCTTCCTGCATTTCTAGGCAGGAACTGAACATGCTGTGTGGATCGCTGTGTACCTTCCGGATTTTTCCGTCATCTCCTGGCGGGAGTTAATTTGATCGTTTGAGTCTAGACGTCTTTTATTCATGATTTTTACACCCTAGTTAGACAAAAATCCTGAGATTTTTCATTACGCTGTGGTAATCTTCCGTTTATGCTGTGGTCTAGATATACTGGCCTTAACATTTTGTTAAAAAGCACAGCAAGCTTTTCTTCAACCAATATCTCCAATCAAATGCACTTACTATTATTATGTATCAAATTCAAGAGACAGTTTCCTTCCAGTATCTATAAGGGTACTGAGTGTGAGCAATCATCAACACCACCAAGAATCAGCTCTTCACAATTAGCTCTTCACAATTAGCTTTTCACAATTAGCTCTTCACAATTAGCTCTTCACACTCAGCTCTTCACACTCAGCTCTTCAAAACGATATGCCACTGTCTCATCCTGCCTTCCCACATTCCCTTGAATAACCGAGTCATGTGACCGAGATGACTCACAGACGTAGACTTCTATCAGGGACAGGGGGACGAGACAAAGTCAACATCAAAGACAACTTCACTGCCTCTCTTCCTCACGACAGATGGATGGAGCCGGTCATGGAATACGGCCTCTCCAGATACGCTTGACATGAAGGAGCTACAGACGTCACGAGCTGCAGACGTCAGTGCAGATGGTACAAATTTGACAAATTTTAGACGACGCTGCTGTTAAATAATAATCACAATAAATACACACAATTAACTGTACACAGCACTGTTAGACAACCGTAACGTCTCTATTAAATAATTGCTAAGCACAGCCCAGGACCGTCACTGGATGGTGGGTAGTGGGTAATGGAGCAGGTGGGACACCACTGGTACCCCAACCCGTCGATAATGCGCTTCGGGAAGGAATCGCTTCACCCACAGCTGTGGCACAGAAGCTAGGACAGAACCAGATGTGTGCCACACGACGCCGGCAGAGTGAGTCTCACGGCTAGCACACGGCTAGCACACGGCTAGCACACGGCGGTTTCCTTAATCCCCGCCTTCATGCGCCGTGATGGAGATACCCGGTGACTCTGGGATGATCATGGGACGGGGTGGTGAAAGGGCAAAGGTTAACGTGCCTTTGCTTCACTCCGAGATCGTTATAACCACCACACTCTCGTAATAAAACCCCACCGACGGCGTGCAGCGTTCAGCCGAGGCAGGAAAGCACTGCATGCTTTTTTCAAAACCCAAATCCTCGCTAATCCTTATAATGCTTGGCTGACCACAACCATGTCTCACTGTTCATATTCGCACTTCTCCATACGAGCTGCAACTCATTTTGGAACTTTTTATTTAATCCATAACCCTTACGTGCCGTGGGCTCATTAACTGACAGGGCGATAAAAAGCCTTTTCTGTCCTGCCTGTCTGTGAGTCTGGAGGCTGAACGTCCTCACACACCTCTGTGCTCTGCTGCCTGAACGGTTAATGGTGTTGGGATCACGACTGGCTGCCCTGTGCTACCACACATTTCATTAGGAGTAGTGGTGCAGAGGGCAAAAACAGTGAACATACTGCCCCAGCACGGAAATAAACAGGGTTGATAAGGATGGATACGCACGTATGTACGTACACACACACACACACACACACACACACACACACACACACACACACACACACACACACACACACACACACGCACACACAGAGGTTTTCTTCCGTGCTAAGGACACAATGTCCAGTGCAATGTACATACCGACTCACACACATACACACACACAGCCACATTCAAGTACGTGCACACACGCACGCAAACACACACACACACACACACACACACACACACACACACACACACACACACACACACACACACACACACACACACACACACTCTCCCTCTCTCACTCACTCTCATTCCCTCACACACACACATGTACATCTCCCCCCAGCTGAGCAGATATAATCAGCTGTCTTTTAATAGAGGTGTGATACGCAGCTCGTAGGCCGCTCAGTGCTGGATTCCCTCCTTAGCTCCTCCGGGAGACACGATAAAGATCTGGCTGTTACCGAGATACAGTATCCACGGACAACACACAAGGAGCATCGTGCTCCGTTTGACCAACAGCCCCCTGCAGTCTTGTAAACCCGCTCCAAATAGGGTCATTTGCTTCCTGTTGGTTGTAGCAACAGGGCATAAATGTAGTAAGGAGTGTCTGTTTGAAGCGTTAATGATGGCGGGCCATGCAAAGGGAGCAGCGCAGAATGATCTATTAGCAGTGGGATTATTAGAGAGTGTTTGGAATCACGGCTAGCCTGGGTGTCGCGGGAGGGCTGTTAGCTAATCCATCAATCAGCAGTGGTTTTGTTCAACGTACATACCCACACACACGCACACACGCAGGCGCACACACACACACACACACACAAACACACACTCAATGCATTTAGTGCCTTTAAAACATTTTAGTCTGGGGGCTGACCAATGAATTTACAGAGAGAAATGGATCACACAAAATCACACACACACATACAAACACACAGAAATACAGCAATAAAGCAAAACCGTGTAATACATGTAAAACATTTCACCACCATCGCAGACAAGCATCTGTCCCAAATAAACACAAATTCCACTCCAGTTTTACTCTGAATTCCACATCCTGTCTGATCTCACTGTGAAGGTCTCTAGGGGCGGGGAAGAGGAGCAGTGATAATGTGACTGTTGACACGGTAATGGAGCAGGACTGGGACCAGGACGCTCAGCCATCCCAGATTCGTCAGGACCAACCATCAAGTTACTGGAAATCAACTATGTAAATAAACGAATGTCATTAACATAAATCAGTTTATAATCGTAGTAGGTGTTCCGTCCACTTAACCCCCACCTCCACCCCCACCCCCCCCCCCACGCCCCCAACACACACTGGGGATGATTTATGACTCAATATGATTCTGTGTAGTTCATTTTTCCACTCAGCTGGTCCATGCACAAAAGTAAGAGTAAAAAGAGTCATTTACTTACTATAATAAAGCTTTATAGAAATCACTCACACTCCTAAATTATTGTGGTGTTTACAAGTATAACATAATAATAATAATAATAATAATAATAATAATAATAATAATAATAATAATAATGTCACACGTGCTTTAGCCATGTCATAGTCGTCTGTAATAACCAAATGTGTCACGTGTGTGTTAGCATTGTCACGTGTATATTAGTCCTGTCATAGTGGTGTGAAATAACCAAACCTGTCACACGTGCTTCAGGCCTGTCACATGTGTGTTAGCCCTGTCACACGTGGATTAGCCCTGACACGCAGGCATTAGCCCTGTCATAGTGGTGTGAAATAACCAAACCTGTCAAACATGTGTTAGCCCTGTCACACGTGGATTAGCCCTGACACGCAGGCATTAGCCCTGTCATAGTGGTGTGAAATAACCAAACCTGTCACACGTGCATTAGCCCTGTCATAGTGGTGTGAAATAACCAAACCTGTCACACGTGCTTCAGCCCTGTCACATGTGTGTTAGCCCTGTCACACGTGGATTAGCCCTGACACGCAGGCATTAGCCCTGTCATAGTGGTGTGAAATAACCAAACTTGTCACACGTGTGTTAGCCCTGTCATAGTGATGTGAAATAACCAAACCTGTCACACGTGTGTTAGCCCTGTCATAGTGGTGTGAAATAACCAAACCTGTCACACGTGCATTAGCCCTGTCATAGTGGTGTGAAATAACCAAACCTGTCACACGTGCTTTAGCCCTGTCACACGTGTGTTAACCCTGTCATAGTGGTGTGAAATAACAAAACCTGTCACACGTGCTTTAGCCCTGTCACACGTGTGTTAACCCTGTCATAGTGGTGTAAAATAACCAAACCTGTCACACGTGCATTAGCCCTGTCATGGTGGTGTGAAATAACCAAACCTGTCACACGTGCTTTAGCCCTGTCACACGTGTGTTAGCCCTATCACGCGTGCATTAGCCCTGTCATAGTGGTGTGAAATAACCAAACCTGTCACACGTATATTAGCCCTGTCACACGTGCGTTAGCCGTGTCACACGTGCATTAGCCCTGTCATAGTGGTATGAAATAACCAAACCTGTCATCTGTGCATTAGCCCTGTCACACGTGCATTAGCCCTGTCATAGTGGTGTGAAATAACCAAACGTGTCACACGTGCATTAGCCCTGTCATAGTGATGTGAAATAACCTAACCTGTCACACGGGCATTAGCCCTGTCACACGTGCATTAGCCCTGACAAGCTTTACCAGACAGGTGTAGTTGGACCAGCCCCGTTTTAAAGGTAGCCACACACACACACACACACACACACACACACACACACACACAATCCTAAGCACTGTATCAAATAGATTATTAATGCACTGCCTCAATTTTTAAATACAGAGCAATACATATGAGAACAAAGAACCTTTACAAAACGTTCCCATGTCCTTAATGTGACCACCACGCTCTCCTCTTTCTGACCAGATGAGGTGGGCTTGGGATCCGTGTGCCAGGCCACGTGTGCCAAGCCGCGTGTGCCAGGCCACGTGTGCCAGGCCGGGTGTGCCAGGCAGTGTGTACCAGGCCATGTGTGCCAGGCCACGTGTGCCAGGCCGTGTGTACTAGGCTGCATGTGCCAGGCCGCGTGTGCCAGGCCACGTGTGCCAGGCCGTGTGTGCCAGCTCGTGGTCAGTTGTGCTCCTCTGGGGCATCTCCAGCGTTTGTGAGAGTACGGGGGGTCAGTAGAGCAGCCGGGGGCAGGGCTGGGACACTAACGACAGGACAATGCACCACCTTCCTCTGGGGGTCAGGCATTGTCTGGACGCCTGTGTCTAGACGTGTTCTGGGGGTTGTGTGGTATGTCCAGTCCTAGTCGAGACTTTGGTCTTCACACCAGCTGGAGAGAGGATGGAGTGGAGGTGTGTGTGTGTGTGTGTGTGTGTGTGTGTGTGTGTGTGTGTGTGTGTGTGTGTGTGTGTGTGTGTGTGTGTGTGTGTGACGGCTAACGGCGAAGCTGGCCTGGTGATGTGTGTGGTGTGTGGGAATGTGGTGTGTGTCCAGTGCAGCCTAGCATCTCCACGTCCTGAACACTGCAGTTCAACCTGTGAAAGGAGACGTATAGAGCCACAGTGTGTGTGTAGAACACAGTGTGTGTGTGTAAAACACTGTGTGTGTGTCCTACAGTGGCATGCTGTCAAAGATTAGTACATAAATAGCAGCAGAAGGCTACAGGCAGTGGGATGTGGACATAAAGACATGAGGGGACACACACGCTCTACACCAGAACTCAGGGACACAGAGACACAGAGGGGACGCACCAGAGCTCAGGGACACAGAGACGGGGGGGGGGGGGGGGGTGCTCTACACCAGGCTCTTCCACTGCCTGTGCTGAAAGACAAAATGAGAGAGGCCAGGCATTCCAGAGATTACTGTGTATGTGTGTGTGTGCGCGCGTCTGTGTGTGTGTGTGTGTGTGCTCCAGTTAAGAGGAAGAACCAGCAAGGTGTCCATATTTGTTCACTACGTACACACTTCCTCGTTTGGGGGGCGTTCTCCGATGTGGAAAGAGGTGTTGAGTGTGTTTGGGGAGGTTCTCAGGGAGAAGAGGTCCACACAGCACCAGAACACTCTTCCTCCTGCATTGTTTAATAAGTGATGGCAGCCAGAGGTCAAGAGGGCACGGCGCTGATCAATACAGTGCAGTGTAAACAAGAGTGAGAGAAAACAAGTGTGTGACACACATACACACACACACGTGTGCGCACACACATACATACATACTGTACAATTACTCATGCTAGAATGTATATGTACAGATACACACCCACACGTGTACACACACACACATATTTACACACATGGAAACACCCAGATACACTCACATTCATGAAAAAATATATATACATACACAAACTCACTCAGACACTCTTACTCAAGCTTCCAGATACACTCACCTGCTAGAATGTACACACACACACACACACACACACACACACACACACACACACACACACACACAGACACACACACACACACACACACACAGGCTCACACATTCCCAGACAATAATAGGAAGGGATTCGGCCTGTCAGGGCCTCTCTCGTG
Source organism: Brachyhypopomus gauderio (assembly GCF_052324685.1). Taxonomy (NCBI): domain Eukaryota; kingdom Metazoa; phylum Chordata; class Actinopteri; order Gymnotiformes; family Hypopomidae; genus Brachyhypopomus; species Brachyhypopomus gauderio. The sequence continues at coordinate 216,784 of NW_027506955.1, forward strand.
GTGATAGAATGCCCCGTGCCCCTATCTGACAGTGTGCTATTGGTTTGGGCTGAGTTTGATGAATGTATCGGTAATATGTGCACCAAAACGGTACCCTGCGAACACCCCGCAGCACGCGGAAGCTCTCTCCTGTACCCCACCGCTCAGGACGGCACTGTCCGTGTAACCTGAATCTTGCATTGACAGAAAATTTGATTTCTGTCTCCTCAGATAACTTAGCAACACACTACGGCGTGTGCTCAGAGGCATCCCTCTTTGTCTTCCGGCAGGAGTGAAAGTTTTTGGCGTGACTTTGTGAAGTCACTGAAGAGAAAGCAAGGGAGAGAGAGAGAGAGAGAGAGAGAGAGACATAGGTTTGGCCAGAGCCCAAGGTGAAGGAGGAGAGAGGAGGTTGAGCGGAGGTGTGGGACCTCTCACCATGCCGATCGCCCCGTCTACAGACCACCTGCCTTCCGTAACGGGGTCAGCCTATTAATTCTGCCCCGGTGTAGCTTATAGTCCCCACTAAAGCGGCTCAGCCCAGGATCGTTTAATGACGCTGCCCACACGTGCTGGCGTTAAGCATTTCTGCATCGTTACGTTCTTATACTGCTCTGCTGCAATTCAAGAGCATTTAAAAAGCTGTTTATAATAAAGTCTGAATGGGTGTCATTACGAGTGATTTCACACTTACCGCAACCTTCACAACCACAGACACTTAGTACGGGAAAAGGAAAACAGGGTGATAAGGTAAGGGTGATAAGGGTGGTAAGGGTGGTAAGGGTGGTAAGGGTGGTAAGGGCGGTAAGGGTGATAAGGGCGGTAAGGGCGGTAAGAGGGGTAAGGGCGGTAAGGGCGGTAAGGGTGGTAAGGGCGGTAAGGGCGGTAAGGGTGGTAAGGGTGGTAAGGGCGGTAAGAGGGGTAAGGGCGGTAAGAGGGGTAAGGGTGGTAAGGTTGGTAAGGGTGGTAAGGGCGATAAGGGTGGTAAGGGCGATAAGGGCGGTAAGGGCGGTAAGGGCGGTAAGAGGGGTAAGGGCGGTAAGGGTGGTAAGGGCGGTAAGGGCGGTAAGGGCGGTAAGGGTGGTAAGGGCGGTAAGGGCGGTAAGAGGGGTAAGGGCGGTAAGGGTGGTAAGGGTGGTAAGGGCGGTAAGAGGGGTAAGGGCGGTAAGAGGGGTAAGGGTGGTAAGGGTGGTAAGGGTGGTAAGGGCGATAAGGGTGGTAAGGGCGATAAGGGCGGTAAGGGCGGTAAGGGTGGTAAGGGTGGTAAGGGCGGTAAGGGCGGTAAGGGCGGTAAGGGCGGTAAGGGTGGTAAGGGTGGTAAGGGCGGTAAGGGCGGTAAGGGCGGTAAGGGCGGTAAGGGTGGTAAGGGCGGTAAGGGTGGTAAGGGTGGTAAGGGCGGTAAGGGCGGTAAGGGCGGTAAGGGTGGTAAGGGCGGTAAGGGCGGTAAGGGTGGTAAGGGTGGTAAGGGCGATAAGGGTGGTAAGGGCGATAAGGGCGGTAAGGGCGGTAAGGGCGGTAAGGGTGGTAAGGGCGGTAAGGGCGGTAAGGGCGGTAAGGGTGGTAAGGGCGGTAAGGGCGGTAAGGGTGGTAAGGGTGGTAAGGGCGGTAAGGGTGGTAAGGGTGGTAAGGGCGATAAGGGCGGTAAGGGCGGTAAGGGCGGTAAGGGTGATAAGGGTGATAAGGGTGGTAAGGGTGGTAAGGTGGTAAGGGTGGTAAGGGTGGTAAGGGTGATAAGGGTGGTAAGGGTGATAAGGGTGGTAAGGGTGGTAAGGGTGGTAAGGGCGGTAAGGGCGGTAAGGGTGGTAAGGGCGGTAAGGGCGATAAGGGCGATAAGGGCGATAAGGGCGGTAAGGGCGGTAAGAGGGGTAAGGGTGGTAAGGGCGGTAAGGGCGATAAGGGCGGTAAGGGTGATAGGGGTGGTAAGGGTGATAAGGGCGGTAAGGGTGGTAAGGGCGGTAAGGGTGATAAGGGTGGTAAGGGTGATAAGGGCGGTAAGGGTGGTAAGGGTGGTAAGGGCGGTAAGGGTGGTAAGGGCGGTAAGGGTGGTAAGGGTGGTAAGGGCGGTAAGGGCGGTAAGGGTGGTGGGATGGTTCATTTGTCCGTGCAATGCAATCAGGACATCTCTACACGCTAATGTGAGCAACCACACCTGTGGCTACCTAGCAGAGAAGTGGAGCAGGAAAGACACGTCCACGTCCTGAAGCAGGAGAGACATGTCCACGTCCTGAAGCAGGAGAGACATGTCCACGTCCTGAAGCTGGAGAGACATGTCCATGTCTTGGAGCAAGACAGGAAGACACGTCCTGGAGCAGGAAAGGAGGACACGTCCTGAAGCAGGACATGGTATAAGCTCGTCTGCCGGAGACAAACCGGTCGCCAAGCACCACTTTCTGTGTTCGAGTTAGTAATCTAAATACCAACAAAATAAAAAATATTTAAAATAAAAAATTAATTAAATAATACATATATGTATATATATTTTCCCCTTTTCATCTTTTCATATGTTTTTTATATGCAAACTCATTAAACTCTCAAAAATCATTAAATGATTAAAAGCCCCAGCAAAAAGCCATGCACTATTTAAGACAGCGTGGACATATTTCACTCAGATCTGGCATTATGGCTTCAGTAAACTTACTCTGACCTACTTGGTGTCTCTATGGTGACACTGTGCGTGTTCTTATATGTTCATAAACGTGCAAGTTCGTGTCTGCTGAGCTGTGAGAAGCACGCACGGTTGGTTCGTTAAAGGCAGAGACCCCCTTATCCAGGGCAGCGTCTCCGCATGTGTACGACAGCGCCGATGGCCTTGAGAGCTCCAACCACAGGAGGAGACTTGAGGCCTACGTAATACAGGCCCCTCAGGAAAGATTACGCAATGCTATGACACCCACCCACACACTCACCTCACACACACACACACACACACACACACACACACACACACACACACTAAAACTTCCAAAACCACCGATACTTCCATGGGCAAATATCTGTTGGGGAACACTTCCTGGGGGCAGTGTCAGACCGCTGAACCTTACGAGAGAGAAAACCGCACACACAAACAACCAGACCCGTCCCCGTGCCGTAAAGAGACTTGTCTGAACACGGTCGTGGTGGACCGGTGGACGGATGACACACGTCTGTGGCCGGCTGCTCTAAGCCACTGTCAACCACATCACTCAGTGTCTTCCATTTTAACATTTTAAACTCACTTCGGCACTTTGAGCCACGCCCCTGTGTTCTGGGCTAACGTCGTTAAACGACGCTGCACCGGCCGCAGAGAGACGAACGGTGACGGTACGCTGGGGATAATCTATTTTTATGTAATCCAAGTCACTTGAGATGTTCAGTCCGAGCAATGGTGCTTAAAGGAGAGAAGTGCTGAATAAGATCACAGCCCAAGGTTTATGACTTAATCCATATTAATACAAGCGCTGGGGGAGGCAAAAAGGGCAAAAAAAATTGCCCGTTACATTTTTCATAATCTCTCCATTTCTGCGCACCGAAGATAGAGAGTGTAATTAATCCACATGATAAACGCCAGGGTGACACGGTGTGTGTGTGTGTGTGTGTGTGTGTGTGTGTCAGGGTGTGTGTTCACCCACTCGTTCTCCTATCTCAATCTCTCTCTCTCTCTCTCTCTCTCTCTCTCTCTCTTTCCCTCTGTCTCCATCTGTGTTCCTGTGTCCCTCTCTCCCTCTCTCTCTCCTTCTATCTCTACCTCTATCTCACCCTCTCTTTTCTTCTATCTTTCTCCCTCTCTCCCCCTCCATCTCTCTCCCTCCCTCTATCTCTACCCCTCTCTCTTCCTCTATCTCCCTCTCCATCTCTCTCTCCATCTCTACCTCTCTCTCTCTCTGTCTGTCTCTACCCCTCTCTCTCTCCATGGTTGCACTTTCATCCCTCCATCACCACAGAGACTTGAACGGGTCAGAGTGGACCGTCTGTCTGCGAGTCTGCGCACCACAGCCGTCTGCGCAGAGCAGACGATTCTGCAAGGCCATTACGCTCAGATACACGGCGCTGAAGAGACCTTCCCCAGGGCCAAACCAGACCCACGTAGCCGTTCTGGGTAGAACTCAAATCACTGTCATTTTGATGACTTTTTCTAAAATCATAATGAGATTGGTGTCAGTGCTATACCACCACTACTTGTCATGTGTGGCCAAGTTGCATTTTCTGGGTGACGGTCTGGACGGTCTGGTTAATGCAGGGACTGCACTTAAAGTGAATAGTCCAAAGTCCTGACTTCAGATGGAGGACAGGCCCGTAATGGAAGTGCGATTGCACCCCCCCCCCCCCCAAACACCCCCCACCCCCTTCTCCAGATGAAATGACGGGGCACAGATGGGTGGATATGCAAAAGGCTGTACATCTGTGTAGAGGATAATGACTCCACAATGATGTTTACGCTAATTTCCCAAATACCTCATTCTTTGAAGTGAGGAGAAACCAGGACACCTCTGTATTTCAACTAATGCAAACACACAAATGGTCTCTCTGTCTCTCTCTCTCTCTCTCTCTCTCTCTCTCTCTCTCTCTCTCTCTCTCTCTCTCTCTCTCCCTCTCTCTCTCTCTCTCTCTCTCTCTCTCTCTCTCTCTCTCTCTCTCTCTCTCTCTCTCTCTCTCTCTCCAGGCCAGATGTGGATAAGCTGGTTCCTCCCCTGCTCCTGTACCAGGTGTTAAGTCTGACACTGAGAAGTTGTTGGGCGGTGTCCTCACTAGGAGACATCATCACTGACCATGCAGATCTCTCATTTGATGAGCTGATTAATTAAAAACCTCCTTCAACACGTTTATGTCTTGTTTTCACCGTTCCGTCTATTGACTTTGTTTTGTAAGAAAAATCTCCGCCACGGTTGACTGCGTATAATAGAATTTTAATGTCATTATTCTTGAAACATGGTCTTTGAGAAAACCGACTGGCTAATTAAGCGGTTTACGTATAATGTTAGCATATACGTTGCTTAGTAAACACAGGAATGACGGAATGACGGAGATTCCCACTGTACTGACGGACGGTATTTACTGCAGCTATTAGCGTGATAGTCTAATCTCAGTTACTTAAACACATCCATCTGCATGTCTGAATACTGACTTCACAGATTGTCCTATACAATTCCACGAAAGCTCCTTCTAGGAAACACACCTGGGCAGGTTTTTCACATTTTAAAGCCAGTGTTCAAAGCTGAAGCCAAACATTAGATTATGGTTTAATGTTTCTGTTGCTAAGATACCCAGGTTGCCACTTGCCCTGGGGCTGCGGTGGGACGTGGGCGGGTAGCCGGGCGCGTTGCGTCTGGACGTCCTGCAGGGGGAGCCGGAGCAGCCTGTGGGCTTCAAACAGCGGCTCTACCAAGCAGAACGTCCTGCTCACACTCCTCCAGCTCCTCCATCATGGTGACATGAGAACCTCATGAGGTTGAGACAGTGTGTGTGTGTGTGTGTGTGTGTGTGTGTGTGTGTCCGTGAATCGAATGCCTGTGTGTTTGCACTAGCCCTCGGCTAGCTCTTTAATGGCCCTGACCAGGTGGTGACTCAAGCAAGGTGTGTTCTTTCACAACAGTGTTGGAGTTCACATCCTCACCTCTGATCACAACCCCAGGCACAAACTGTGTGTGTGACCAGGCATTACGCAACAGCGCCCGGATCTCAACGCTCCTTCAGGCTCGTCAGACGCGTCCCGTAAGGCAGTTCCATCACAGACCTGGACGAGGGTCTCAGTGGCCTGTGAG
>NW_027506955.1:227500-229257 GCF_052324685.1 Brachyhypopomus gauderio
AGTGCGAGAGCTTTGCGTGCCACAATGGTGTATCCCACCGAGCATAACACACGGGCCTTTTATTAAACTCCGCTTCGCGTTTCATTTGCGTGCAGTAATTCAGTTGGACTGTACATCACACGGCTTGCATATTTATTGCATCATTAGTTTAGCAGTCATAGATAAATATCACCATGATCGTATCACTGCAAAATGAATGATGGGGGGGGGACAACAACAAAGATCGTCTTTCTCTTTTGGGGGGTGGGAGAGGAAGGGGTGTAGTCATTCAGTCTGCATTTACTGCCACATTAATGCTCCTATCATATTTTTATAAAAATGTTTGGATTGTTATCATAAGACTTTTAAGAAGAGATGCTTTATTTTGGAGTTATTCGCTTATTAAGATATGGGGTCCTCACTGGGAGATATTTCTTTTAATCTGGGCACAAGGCCTGTTTTCTATAGCCAAGCACTACACCCTGTCTTAGCTTCTGACAGCACCCTCTGTCTGAAGAGACAACTTTGCTGACGTAACCTTATCCAAACCCAACGCATGAAAAAGAATCATTTCGTTCCCAAAGACCCGCCGCTCCCTCTGTCTGCGTGTCCCCGCACCTCCCGCACCTCCTGTCTCCCCTCCCTCCCTCCTCGAGGGGCTGACTGACGGCCCGTAAACCAGCGCCCCGATCAATTCCTCTGCAGTCAGGGGAGCCACGAAAAAAACCCAATAATGCCAAAGAAATAAGCCGGGCCCTGGTGGTGCTGGAGGGAGAGACCGGTCTGCCGCGAAACCCTCCAGCACAGCCAGCACTGCACAAACCGGCTGCCAATGATCCCAGCAATCACACACACACGCCCGCCTTCACTCTGGACCCCTGATGGTCAACATGGACCTGTCTGTCCCCCGTATGAAGAGTTTCTGAGATGTGACGGGGGATCGGTCTGTCTGGCATTCTGGTTATTGACAAGTGGGGGGGGGGGACTTCACATAATCAAGTACAGTAACTAATGTTAGGAACATAATTCAGTACAGGACTAATGTTAAGAACATAATTCAGTACAGGACTAATGTTAGGAACATAATTCAGTACAGGACTAATGTTAAGAACATAATTCAGTACAGGACTAATGTTAGGAACATAATTCAGTACAGGACTAACATCAGGAACATAATGCAGTACAGGACTAATGTCAGGAACATAATTCAGTACAGGACTGATGTCAGGAACATAATTCAGTACAGGACTAACGTCAGGAGGTAATTCAGTGCAGGACTGATGTCAGGAACATAATTCAGTACAGGACTAACGTCAGGAGGTAATTCAGTACAGGACTGATGTCAGGAACATAATTCAGTACAGGACTAACGTCAGGAGGTAATTCAGTACAGGACTGATGTCAGGAACATAATTCAGTACAGGACTAACATCAGGAGGTAATTCAGTACAGGACTAATGTCAGGAACATAATTCAGTATAGGACTAATGTCAGGAAGTAATTCAGTACAGGATTAATGTCAGGAACATAATTCAGTACAGGACTAACAGCTTCCAAAATACTCTTTTCAGGAACCTTAATGTAAAACACTGGTGAAGAGGAACACCACCACCCAGGAAGTACAGTGAACCAGGCGTTATATTCATTATATTTTCTCCATAATTTCAGAGCTGGATACATTTTTTTCTAGATTTTCATTCCTATTTTTAGTCAGAAGCAATTTCCACGTGTCACGTAATTTATAAAGACTGTAATAGTAAGGAAATGTGCAAAATGCT